>NC_065921.1:68112887-68412887 GCF_024586455.1 Bactrocera neohumeralis | reverse complement strand
GCTCGGCAGCTTGTATCATTTTCTTCAGTGATGCATTGAAGAAGTCACATGATAGGAAGTATCCCTATCTAAAATTATCGTTGGTATCAATCGGCTCGGAGAGGTGTTACTTAACGTCAATTTACGAGGATGCCGAATTCAGACATAGTGGCATAGAGGCAGCTCCTTTTCGACGAAGAGGTGGTGTGTGTCGATTTTCTTTTCACGGGTCTTTTTCCTGATTTGGCGCGTGGTAATCAATTGTAGATTTTCGAGATCTAAAGCCACTCTGATAAGGTCCAATCAGTTTGTTAACGGTGGACTGCAGTCTTTCACACAGCACTTCCAATAGGACCTTATATGCAAGGAGGCTTATCCCACGATAATCTGTGAGGTTCCCTTCTATGTGGATGTGGATAAATCCAAAATTTCGGAAAAAATGTTATAGTCACATACGATATGTATATAAGTAGATATATTTTTTTGTATACTCGAATTTTATAAATTTTAATTTCCACACTGAAATTATATATAGAAACGGCCGATATATTTATTATCAATCAAAGATCTCCAAACAAATGACAGATTTACAACAATTTTATTTGTAAATAAAGCTCTATATATCCAATGAGTATAAATATTTGCAATTACTTATTATGTAAGTATGTGTTTACTGGTCTGTTCACTCGTGTAATTTATGGTATTTAAAGCGAGTTCTGATCGAATTAATGCAATTGGCATGCCAAAAGGCAGCTACTGATTGTGGCTTTGGCACGTCCAGCGTTGGCATAAATTTACGAACGTAACTACACACACACATATTACACGCACAGTGTTTAATATATACATAATGCTCATTTTAATTAAAAGTTCATTTCAATAAGTATTTCACCAAATTTCAACGAATTTTAAAACCACAAATTATAAACTTGTGAAAATTGTCAGAGAGAAGGGAAATGTTAAAGTTGGCTATCATTTAAAAAAGATTTAAAGATTTATTTTAAAATCGCGCTTAAAGTGAACTTTAAATATTGATATTGATAAAATAGCTTACTGGCTGAAGTTGGTAGATAATACGTTGAATATATGAAGTATTAAATCATTAAATGAAAAATACACAGAGCTTACATATACTCGTACTATATATATTATTATTGCAATAAGCGTATGCATTTACCATAATATTACCGTAGAGAAGCCATAGGAAAAAGATGGGAACTCTCACCCAAGGTAGTGTTTTAGCTCTAAGAAACCGTAGTCAAGGCAATTAGGTTTTATGGTGAGTTTGTCTGGCTTGAGTGCGTCGAAAGAGAGGGTCTCATCGACATATACGGTGTACTATGGACTACATCAACAAAAGCACTGTGGACATTGCCGGTGGGTCTATTGCTGCAAGAAGTGCTGAAAGACTCAGGGAAGCTGAATATATGAAAGGATCCGAACATGAACAAATCTAAATTCTCTCCTCTTTAATTGCATTCACTTGGCTTATTGAATAGCAGAAGCAAGTCGATGAGCCTTTTTTCTCTCCTCTAAATAGGAAGATGTCGCTGGAGAAGAGGCCCAATGAGCTTTTCACTGATGGTTCTTAGTTAGGAGGGAAGTTTGAAGGAGGAGTTTTTTGTAGAAAACTTTCCGTCAATCTTAGCTTAAGGCTACCGGACCACTGTAGTGTTTTTAGGCAGAAGTCTTAGAGCGGCAACACTTGCGCAGAGCTCAGTAACAGTGCATTCAAAGCTAGTCAAGGAGTGTCTAACTTAACCGAGGTTGGTACGATTGCCTTTGACTATATTTTGCTTTTAAGAAGTTGCTGTTGGATGAGTAAAGTTTTTCAAAATTCCAGAGCAAGAAGTGGTCTTATTGAGTGTACGGAATATCATACAGGATCTAGAAGTGTACCAAACATTATACGGATTTAAAATATTTCCTTAAACTCAGTGTTTAAAGTGTAGTTTAATTCAATAAAAAAGTTTATAAAGGTTAATTTAAGGGGTTTACGGGTTTCAAAAATCGGTTCGATCGATATTATTGTCTTATTAAATTTTACAACACTTCTAGAATATTGTTCTAAATTTTCAAGTTGATCCGAGTAATAGTTTCAGAAATACAGCCTTAAAAACTTGTGCGCTCGAGGCAAGCTAGGCTAAGTGCGACGTCTTTAAACGCATTTTTTTCGAAATCATGTTTTTGAAGTCGGTTGGCAAGATTTCTTGAGAACTACTTAACCGATCTTCATTAAATTTAACACAGGTCTTTGAGATACAATTCTTAAAGGCTTAGACGAAGGATTGTTTTCTCGATAACAAGTATTTAAAAAACAAATGTCACGAAATGTTCATGAAGTTTTAATTTTTTTGTAAAAATGTCTGAAAAATTTCCAATTTTCAATTTTTTTTTCTCCGTCCAAGTTCTAAGTTAAGGTTTTAACTAAAACACTTAAATTTTTTCTCTTTAGATGATCCTGTAAGGAGTTATCCTGCGTACTTTTTCTGAGGGTCACCTCAATAGCCAAGCTTAAATATTTTTTCCCAAAAATTTCAGCATTTCTTTGTTAATAGTGTATGTTTGTAAAAATAAAGAATTTCATATTTATATGAGAAAAAAAATTGTTGAAAAAGGCTATTTTTCACCCGAGGGAACCCATGTTACCCCTTAAACTCAGTGCTTAAAATGTAGTTGAATTTTATATTGTACATCAAAGGTGACACTAACACCGTTAATAATTGGTTCAATGTGTACAATTCAATATACCTGTATAGTATGTAGAGCTTGGTGTTAATATAGGCGAATACCTAATTTATTTCATACCATAAAACTTTTCGTTCTTCAAAATCTACTCCCAAATTTATAAGTTTGTTCATTGCAAGTTATAAAGAATGTAACTCAAAACGACTTTCTTAAACCTATTAAAAATTAAACAAACAATTCACCGCGCAACTGACACAATGCAAATTCATCAATAATTTTTCATGATACACTTAGCATGTATCTACATCTCCGCTCGTTATCGTTTCATCACCATTAATATTGTATAATAATTTTTACAAAAACTCACCATCGTATCGGTGTATTCAATTAATTTATCCTCGGAGACATCATTAATTTTCTTGGCTTCCTTGAGCAAATCGCGTAAAAAGTTTTTCAGCTCATCAGCTTCGATGTAGCCGGAATTATCAGTGTCGTATTCGCGCCAAATCTGCAAAACACACAAAAAAGACAAGGAAATAATAAGCAAAAAGTAAGTGATAAGCAAAACAAATTACATAACAACCTAAGCAATAACAACAATGCTGAAAATTAATAGCAAAGCATAAGCTTAGTGTTGGCGGTAAAGAGACATTGTGGATATGCAATGAAAAATGTTGAGGCAAATGAATGGGCTTAAAAGATAAGAAGTAGACAAATACGAGAAGGTTACAAATACCGCAGAAGAGTGCCCTCAATTTTGATATAATTTTAAAGCAAACAAGTTTGAAGGCGTCAAAGTTCGGCGGAAAAGTGATATAAAGTTTTTTGTGGGAAAATTGTTTAAGGTTTTTGTTTCTGCTCTGCGCTTGTCTTTTCAATATCATTCTTCATTCTATCTACCACTCAGTATATTTGGTTTCTTCTGCTGTTGCTTTCACAGCGTCCTGCTTCAAAAAAAGTCTCACCTCCGACATATTCATTATTTACGCAATTTCTTTCCGCACAATTTGATATGCATTAATTTCGCAAGCGTTGCACGAAAAATTGCTCGTCGTCTGCCCACAATATTTCAGACAGCCTATTTGCTGTCATGCCTCCTTTGTGCGAATATTTTATTTGGTCAGTTAGTTGCTTGTCGTTTCCCCTAATTAACGCAATTTATTTGAATCAATGTCAAGTCAAATTATATTTTTTTATCAATGTCGATGGCGTGGAATTAATTGATTGACATTCTAAAAGTGAAATATTTATAAATAACAAATATTTTTATTCCGTATGCGCGAAATGTGTAATCAGCAAGAAGTGATGGTATATAATTTAGGGTATTGCTATAAATAATTTATTTCAACTATAGCGTCTACCAATAAGGATGCGTATGTAAAATTTTGTCGTAAGGTTTGTCATTTCAGCATGACACGTTTCACTTTGGCACAAAAGCTTGATTTTCCGTTGACTGCTGAAAGAACTCTTCACGCAAAAAGTCGTCTTCTCTGTTGAGGCCTATTTCTGGCTTAATGGCTTCATCGAAAACCAAATTGTCAATCAAAATCTTCATGTGGCACAGAAAACGCAATTGCATTCTCAAAAATTTACTGTTTCTTTCATAATAACGGAGGAAATGCCATTAGCATTACTAGTGAGCATTATAAGACGAAGCTGACCAACTTTTTTACCCAGAATTTGATGAAATTGATTTAAACGATCCTTATTTCCAACAAGACGGTGCGTTGTGTCTTCACGTCATGAACACGCTGCATGCAAAGTTTGGTGATTTGTTGATTTTGAGAAATGGTCCAGTCAAATGGCCGCCAAGGTCATGTAATTTAACGCCTGCAGACTATTTTCTCTATGGGTGTGTTAAATCAAAGGTTAACGCCAGTCAACCAGCAACTCGAGGACAACATTCAGCGTACAATTGCCGACATTTCAGCAGAAATGCGGCACTGGGTCATAGAAAATTTACGTAAACTGAGATATACAAACGAAGCCGTGGTAGCCATTTGGCCGACCTTTTGCTCAAATCATAAATGTCATAGAATTATCTGCATAGCGAATAGAACAAACCATAATCTAATCTGCTCTGAAAAGAGCTGTGAAGAAGCGAATATAGACGCCTGTGGAACTGTTTATGTAATCTGCATGTCGAAATTTCAAAATAAGTAGCTACAACCCCAATAAACGACGAAACGTAGCTGCTGATTCACCCCCGCTAGCTACAGAAAAATAACTATTGGTTATAACTAAAAAAATCAAAAACAACAAAGCGCCTGGAATCGATGACATACCAAACAAAACTCTAAAGGTAGCTATAATTTTAAAGCCCACTCTTTTCTCTAAAATGTACAACGCATGTATGAAAGAAAGAGGTGTTCCCAGGCCTTTGTAAAGTTCAGCGCCTGGTGTTAATTCCAAAACCAAAAAAAAATCGCTAGATCGTGTACAAAAGTATAAAAAGAAACCGCTTGGAGTTTGCAATCCAGGAAGCTGAGGGTTATCAATAAATAGAAGCCTACTATCGATGCATAAAAAAAGCTTTCGATATTGCAAAATGGTAGTAAGTGGCAAAAGTATTGTTACGAGTTATTTTTAAAATGGAAAACTGATCTACGATACCAACGAAGGCACCAAGCCCTATTTCAAGTGGAGTACCACAAGGTTTAGTATTAGGCCCTCTTTTATGGAATATCGTGTATGATGGGGTGCTAAGAATAACTAAATAACAAAATCGTTAAGCTAATCGCATACGCGGACGACCTTGATGACCTCCAAAATAAATCTAATGATTGCATAAATGATCAGTGCCAATGGTATTCTTCCATAAGTTTGGAACAGGATGAGCACAAAACAGAGGCCTTGATCATAAGCGCCAGGAAAATGGAGGAAAAAATAACTCTCACTATAGGAGAGTATGCGATTACTTCACAGCCGCAGTTGAAGTATTTATAGGTAATATTGGACTCCGAACTGAAGTCAAAGAACACTTGGCATACACATCAAATAAAACAAATAAGATTTGCAATGCCTTATCAAGGCTGTGTGCCCTCCAGCCGTCGACTTCTAATCGCAAAATCGATGAGCTCAGTAATACTATATATATGTACTGCTTCAGTATGAATACAGGCACTAGACATAAAAGCGTTTGCCTGACCAATAAATGCGGTGCATGAACTCTCAGCAATAAGAGTAACAAATGCTTTCCGAACTATCTCCAGCGAAGCAGTTGAAGTACTAGCTAGTATGCAGCCCAAAGACATCCAGGAAGACGAATTCACGCTATCAGCGCCGATTCCAGAGATCAAAAAGAGAGAGGAGAGAAAGGAGAGGCAGCAACGGTAGCAAACCTCAATTCAAGGACAGTGGACCCACAGACTTATACCTGACATCCATACGTGGATAACTAGACAACATGCAGAACTGACATTCAAACTGAATCAAGATGATTAAAGCGATCTTCGCTATTTTAGTATATATTTTGTCGAAGGGTAAACTTATATATGATAACATTTTTTTTTTTAAAAAAACGCATAAAATTTGCAAAATCTCATCGGTTCTTTATTTGAAACGTTAGATTGGTTCATGACATTTACTTTTTGAAGATAATTTCATTTAAATGTTGACTCATGTGGTTTCAACAAGATGGCGCTACATGCCACACAGCTCGCGATTCTATGGCCATTTTGAGGGAAAACTTCGGAAAACAATTCATCTCAAGAAATGGACCCGTAAGTTGGCCACCAAGATCATGCGATTTAACGCCTTTAGACTATTTTTTGTGGGGCTACGTCAAGTCTAAAGTCTACAGAAATAAGCCAGCAACTATTCTTTTGCTTTGGAAGACAACATTTCCGAAGAAATTCGGGCTATTCCGGCCGAAATCACTCGTATAAAAAGTTGCCCAAAATTGGACTTTCCGAATGGACCACCTAAGACGCAGCCGCGGTCAACATTTAAAAGAAATTATCTTCAAAAAGTAAATGTCATGAACCAATCTAACGTTTCAAATAAAGAACCGATGAGATTTTGCAAATTTTATGCGTTTTTTTTTTTAAAAAAAATTATCAAGCTCTTAAAAAATCACCCGATATATGTATTACAGATCTTTAAATTAATAACTTCCGGTTATTAAATACCTTCAGATATACCTTGAAATAATTTTGGTCCAACTCAAAAGGTAGTGCTAAATTAAAACTGAAAAAACAGTTTTAGAATATGGCTGGGCCATACTATTAAGGTCTTAGTTACTAACTATTCTTAAAAAGTTTTTGAGAGAGACTGTTCTGAATGACATTGATCTACTTGTCTTGTTGATATTAGCGATTCTCAATGATATGTTATCGGTTGATAACAATTTTTGTAGCAAACTTATGGTATAAAGGCAGAAAAATGTTCATCAGAGCTCTGTCGATGAAAAATGGATCTATTTTAAGAATCATGAACGGTGAAAATCATGGTTTAATCTGGGACAACCGTCAACATCGACTGCAAAAACAGACTCGGTGAGAAGGCAATGCTCTGTGTTTGGTGGGATCAGATGCGTGTGGTATATCATGAGCTTCTAAAACTTAGTGAAACTGTTAATACTAAACGCTACAGACAGCAGGTAACCAATTTGAATCATGAATTGATCAAAAAACGACCAGAATGAGCCAGAAGATAAGGCAAAGTACACGACGATGCACTTGCACACAAAGCAAGATTGGTTCAGGTTACAATCAAAGTACTTGGCTGGGAGCTGCTACCCCACCCGCCATACTCACCAGACTTGGAACCATCCGATTATTATTTGTTATTTGTTTTCATCGATGGGATACGCATTGGCTCAGTAGCACTTCGAATCCAACGCAAAAGTTGAAATTGCCTGTCTGATTGGTTTGCTTCAAAAGACGAACATTTCTATTAGCATGGTATCCACAAATTGCCAGAAAGGTGGTCAAAATATGTAGAAAGCAATGTTAAATATTTTGAACTTTTTTTTTACATTCCTATTCAAAACTAATATTTCATTTTCGCACAAAAACGCTCATGAAACATTTTTCATAAAGAGTTGAAATAACGCTTTCTAGCCCATACTTCAACACTATCATCTCGCTGAACTTTACTTAGAGAGTTTAATTAGGGTTTCCATCAACGATTTGCTAATAACTGGAGTTTTAGAATAAAAGGTGAAGTTGGCTTTAAAGTCTGGCAAATCCATCGAGAGATCCATTTGGTACCGATAGAACTCAAAATGCCAATTGTTTCCAAATGGTATTCTCGATATATTTGCCAGACCTTATAAGCCAACTCAAACTCATACATAGCAAGTTCAAATACACTAAAATACATTCAAAAACACTCCTACCGTTACTTTCAATAAAGTTACCGCATTGGAAACATTAATTTGGCAAAAGCAAGGTATGCGAACTTTTTCACAAAGCTTTTATTTTACTGAAAAGCTACCATGGCATTAGCTTGCATTGGCAAACTTGTCTACTTACAGAATTAATCTCTTACAACTAATGACTAAAGCAAACATTTCCTATGCGCTTATGTAAAGTTAACAACTTGCGGCCACAAATTGATTTCAGTGGGTGCAACAAGGCGTATGAGTAACGCAAACCCCTTTGGCGCTAAGGGAATAGGAGAATGAGAAAATAAAAACTACATACAAAAGTGCAAAGTAAGAAAGTAATTTAAAGCAGCAAAGGGTTACATATACATGAACGTTTGTAGAGCACAAAATAAACTTTAGGGAACTCATATGGTTGCACAGTGTTGATGATGAAAGTGTGTGGGCGGAAAAGTTGGCAGTAGAGAAGATTCAATCAATGTGGTGGGGCTTGCTTGCATGATATATACCTACATCTATACATTATCACAAACTTTTTTCTACATGTTGCTTTTACTTTGATTTCCATTCTGTGTATTTTACAAATATTTTCGAATGAGTGTTAATTGCTTTGAGCGACTTACCTTCATAAATTCAACACTGGATTCCAGTGGATTGTCGAAACGGAAGAGCAAAAGGAAATTCTCCTCCATTGGTAAAAGTTGAGCAAGCTGCAAAGAGAAAAAAATATATACACATATATTAGTATAGTGTTGAGCAGTAAACGTAGAGCGTAAATGCAGCCAATAAGTAAAAAAAAACAAATGTTAGCTCAGGCTTACTTCACCGACTTCTTTCTTCATTCTTCATTCTTTAATACTTTTTTGAAGATTTCCTTTGATTAATTCTTGCCTCTTTCATTATATCAGCTTTTCCTGCTCTTTAATATTTCCTCTTGATTTCTCTACATCACCACTTCACTTAACTTGCGCGTAATGAAAAAGTAATGTTGCAGAAAAATCCAAGAAATTCTACTCAAGCGCAACCGAATTCGTAATCAAATTGAATTCGCAGTCAGCACTGCAATTTGTTGGCGGCAAAATTGCAGAGAGAAAATTGTCATCGGCTGCAGTTTTTCATGCATACTCGTGTAATTCAATATGAGCCTCTCAGATATTTACGAAAATATTGGAGGACATTAAAATTGAACGTTCAATGTGCAATCGAAGGTGCTTTAGCGTGACAAAAAGCGCCAAAAACTTCATAGTAAGCGCTTTTTAGTATAATTTATACAATTTACATACTTTAACTGGTACGAATGAGAAATACGATAATTTATGTAGTCTCTCAAATTTAAATATTTATTAAAAAATTCAAAAGATATATGCATTTCTTTATTATTTTTTTGTTTCAATAATGGCTAATTTTAAATAATTTCTTCATAACAGTAACAATTTTCTCTCTTAACTACTAGAACGAAAAATGTTATAACAATAGTCGGAGACCCCATAAAATATATATAAATGATCAGCGATCATTGACGATTGAGCCGATCTAGTCATGTCCGTATGTCTATCTATATGACTCTAGTGATAAGACTTTAAAGGTCTCAAAAAAACGCAAGAATTCTGCCCTAATATATAAAATATTTTTTGATAATGCTTGTCTGAGAACTTCTGAAGTAAAAACAATACAAATATTTTGCATGTGAAATGGGGGAAAATTCTTACTTAATTAATACATAATTGTATCGAAGCAGTTTGCTGAATAAACTGACGTTCTTTAAAGAATGTGTTTCGCGATTTCCTCAACTAATGGTCAACATAATCTACTGAGCGCACTACTCGCAACCCCATCATCCATCTTGAGACTCAGCAATCATTATTGGATAATATTCGACCGAATATACCATGTCCAGCACGCAGTGAAGAAAATACAGGGTCCTCGAAGTGTAACAAATTAAAAAAGCCATAAATTCGTTTGGAAAATTATTTTGATTTATTTTAAAGTACAAAAAGTGTGAAAATAATCATAAATTCAGGACCAATTCACTTTTGCTCGATATGACCACCTTTTGCCTTAACTATGGCTTGATACTTGAGCTGCCCGAATGTGACTTGCCGGTATTTTGGCCCACTCACGGACAATGGCTTTCTTCAGCATCTCGAGACTGGCGTATTTTTTTCTTCGGACCTTGCTTTCCAAAATGGCATAGAGAGAATAATCCATTGGATTCGCATCTGGTGAATTCGAGAGCCATTGTGTGGTCCCAATGAAGTTCGGAACGTTGTTTTTCAGCCATTCTTGGTTCACTCACGCTTTGTGAGTCGGTGCTGAGTCTTGTTGAAACGTCCATGGTTTGCGACCGAAATGTTTGTTTGCCCACGGCTTCAAGGCAGCCTCCAGAATACTTTCCCGATAATATGTCGCATTTACTTTGACGCCAGGCTCGATGAAAACAATTGGAGAGCGCCCATCTGCGGTGACAGCGGCCCAAACCATTATTTGTGGCGGGTGCTGCTTCCTGGTGGCCAACCGATGACTTAGATTCTCGTATGAACGGTCGGTCAAGTAAACCCTATTGTTTTGAGAGTTTACGAATTGCTCAATTGGAAAAATTTTTGCGTCAGAAAACACAATGTTCGGAATTTGTCCGCTTTCGGCCAAGCGAAGCAACTTCGCTCTCTCAAGTCTTACTTGGAACTTGTAAGGCTTGACCTTGAGCCCATTTTTCAATATGCGTCGGATATTATCAGTTCTTTAGCCATTTGATTGGCACTTTGTCGTGGATTTCGCTCAAGTCGCTTCTTCACTTTCCGAACCATCTCACGTGACGTTGCAGTCTTTTGATGACCACCTCCATGGCGTTTTGCGAACTTGTACTTACATTAAGGTGTTTGAGCTCACGAACAATTGCTGGCTGTGATTTTCCAGCTAAATATAAAGCAATCACAATATTACGTTTGAATTCCATCGCTGTTCACTTTTGGCAAAACGCTTTTGTACACTTGTGAACAATACTCCGAACTGTCATTCAGCAAATTTATAAACAGCTAATTCCAGTGCGACAGCTGCGCGAACGGCCTGAAGTTGGTAACACTTCGAGTGCTGGACCCTGTATAGCAGCCATAGCTGAAAGTGTACACGAAAACGGTGAAGAGTCGCAGTAACTCGACTTACGTATGGAACGACTTGGCACATTTTATGTCAGTATCTTAAGTTGAGAGCGTACAAAATACAGCTTGTACAAGACCTGAAGCCATTCGATCTCCTCAAGCGACATCGCTTCGCTCTATGGGCTTCCAAGAATCTCCGACTTTTCCGAGTCAAATTTTGTTCAGCGATTAGACCCGTTTCTGGTTCAATGGGTATGTAGACAAGCAAAATTGCCGTTATTAGGACGAACCTGAAGAGATTTAAGAGCTGCCATTTTATCCAGAAAAAACAGGGTTTGGTGTGGTTTGTGGACCGGTGGAATCGTCGGTCCATATTTCTTAAAAAATTTTGTAGGTGAGTTCGTAACTCGTCAATGGCGACCGTTATCGAGTCATGGCAACCGACTATGCCTCAAATTAAACCCCGTATTCTCTGTGACATTTGGTTTCAACAAGACGGCGCCAATTCCCACATCGTATCAATCTATGGATTTATTGAGAAAAAACTTCGGTGAGCAGATGATACCACGTTTTAGGCCGATCGGTTGGACACCAAGATCATGGGATATCACACCGTTAGAATTTTTCCTCTAAGATATGTAAAGTCTACAGTCTATGCGGACTATCCCGCTTCGATTCAGGCCTTGGAGCAAAACATTATGCTTGTCATTCGCCATCTACCAGTCGAAATGCTCGAATGAATGATGGAAAATTGAACTCAACGGATGAACCATCTGAGACGCAATCGCGGCCAACATTTGAAAGAGATAATCATCAAAAAATTAATGCTAAAGAATATTCTTTCGAATGAAAATAAACATTCTCTTTTAAATTTGAAGTTTCTGTATTTAAAAAGGTAGGAAACTTCGAAATTCATCACCCTTTACAAAGTCTAAAGTAATCATCAATTACTCCGCATAATCAGCAGCTTCATTCTTCTTCTTAAAATTGAAAAATTTTTAAGTACCTGACCTATCACCCTGTTAAAGCATAAAATCAAAGATAATTAAATAAAATGCGACCAAAATCCCACAAATAAATGCTATGTCTCCTCCGGCATTTGCACATTTGAGAAAACGGCATTTCTTGCAATTATATTTAGATGCAAACTTTTGTGCGGAGTTAATCAAGCGGAAATTGGTTTTTCGAACTCTTCGTACTTTGAATCAAATATACCAACCGTCTACGAGGAAATTACAGTTAATTGAAATTGCATATATGTGGCAACGCAATGCCAAATTAATTTCAATTAGCGAAGCCTATAGCAACTACAATAACATCATCGTAAATTTCATAACTTCAATAGAAAATCATTCCAGCTATAGGTACTAACCGCAGCTGTATACGAGTATAGGTGTACACTCAAACAACTGGTAATCTGTTGCTGTAAAAAGCACATAAATTTTGAAACCTTTGACTGTCATCACTTTAACTCATGCAGCTAGAATTTAAAACACACACCTTTTGGCTTGCATATTTTGAGGCGTGAAACAGTTGTCGCTTTGTAGCTTCTGTTTAATTGCTCGAAGGTAAAACCGAGTTAACGGAAAGTTAAAATTCGTGGAATTATATAACACATGGTTATGTTTGTATGCTTGTGACTTGTGCAGTTGAATATAATTGTGGAATTTTCATTATATAACAGTATGCATGTGTGTGAAGCCAAAATTTTAATTAGTGCACTTGTTGGCATTCGCATAAATCACTTTGAGATAGAAATAAAAGAATTAATTTTGTAGCATAACTTTCAATTTTAAGTTTTCAGGCTTCTATCTAAGGAAAAAGTGCGTTGTAAGCACTAACCAAGCAATAGAACACTCGGCTACGGTTAAGGGTTTACATACAGTTAGAATTTGCAAAAAATCGACTTGTCTAATTTTATTTTCTTAATGTACATATATTTAAGAATACACACAGAAAATTCCGTTCCATTCCGGTATATATTTTCGAAGTTACAAGCAAATTTGAAAGGGTCTTTCAGAGTGCTTGGAAGTTCATTCCAAACTTTAAACGCGTATTTCTCAAAATGGTGTTTTCAAACTCGGTGACCAACATTACTCGAAAACGGCTCAACAGATTAGTCTTCAATTATTAACATCTTCAATTAACACGAGCTTCTTAAATATATTTTTCAGTAATTAATCGAAGATTTTTTCTCACCGACAAATATTTTTTTTAAAACAATTTATGGCCAAAATGTTGGTCAAAACTCGATTTTTTTTGAGAAACCTACATTTTATCGAAAAATGTATTCTGCTTATTCCTAATTTACTAGATTTAATATTACTTTTACGAATTCTGTTTGGGTTTTTAGTTTGAGAGGATCCAGTTCAGAGATCAGAGGGGAATCAATATCAGGAAATAAAATGCAGCACAACTTACACATGGAGTTGGCTCAGCGAAACAGTCAATGTTCACATCTCATCACCTAAATGAGATCCTCTTCTCTGAATTGGCATGGCACATGGAGTTATCTACTAGTATTAAATATTCTGATAAACCACCATTTTTATTCCAAAATATTAGTCGGTTACCCTACACTTAACTAACACTAAGGCACCATTATATAATTATATAATTTTACACTGCTGTATAGCAATATAAAATTCTCTTCCATAACCAAGTTTAAGTTATTGTTTACCTTGAAAAGAGCCTTAAATAAAAACATATTACTTTAGTAAAGATTGGATAGTTACTTTAAGCTTCACTATGTTCTCAGTATTTCTATATAGTCGTAAAGAAGAGTAAAGTGTAAAGTTTTGTTCACCTAACGGTTGTACATATACGTATATCACCTAAACTTAATTGTGATAGATAAGGGTTATGTATATATAAATAATCAGGATGACGAGACGAGTTGAAATCGGGGTGACAGTCTCTCGTTTAGTCCGTCCGTCCATGCTAGCTGTGAGTTGAACAAAAATTGATATATCTTGATGAAAATTGGTATGCGTGTTCCTTGGCAAAAAAAAAAAAAACAGTACGAGTTCGTATATGGTGGTAAAACGAGGGCTGCTATATATATTCTGGCCTAAGGCAGCACTAAGTGTTGCCAGGTGCAATCTGACATTTCCATTGGAAAGTTTGACATTTTTTAGCATAACATCACTCAGAACGTTTTGTCATTTAATCGTGAATTGTTTTATTTACAAGGAATTAAAAAATTCATCTCGGCCAAAAAATGGAATTAACTCGCGATCATTTTTCACAACTTTCGACATGGATTATCACGACAAGAGTGCATCGATGAACTAAAATCTTTGTATGGCTATAAAGCACCATCCTATAGCACTGTGAAAAACTGGTACAACGAATTCAATCGTGGCCGACGCTCGCTCAAAGACGAATTCCGTGAAGATTGTCCAAAAACAGCCATTGTGCCAGAAAACATAGATGCCGTACGTGAACTGATAATGCAAGACCGTCATGTAGAATATCTTCAGATAGAGGAATGCCTATGCATTTCTCCCACCAGCATACATTCGATATTGCATGAACACCTGGCCGTAAAAAGGTTTGTTCTCGTTGGATCCCGCACAATTTGACAATCGCTCAAAAAAAGGCTCGTGTGGATTGGTGTAAAGAAATGCTAAAAAAATACGATTGCGGTGCTTCAAAAGACGTTTATAAGATCGTCACAGGAATCATGAATCTACGCGTAACCCGAAACAAAAAAAAAAAAAAAAAAAAAACATTTTCGTTGATAAATATGCCTATTTACATTATTAGGCCAGAAATATATACAGCAACCTACGTAGGACCACCGCCACGTAATGTATAAGATATAAAATTGAAATTCAGAGAGAGATCCTATATACCTGACAAGTAGTATGTCTATTGGTACAAATGGGTTGAACCTGCTTTAATCCTTTAGCAAATTGCAAAAGTATACCTAATATAAAGAGCTCTTCCATATTTGTTTCAAATTGGCTTACTGCTCTTCCCTTTCTTTGTTATAAGAGGAGATATACCTTTTAATTCATCTTTAAACATCACCATTGAACAACCACGAATCACTTTTGCACCACGTTTACCCTAGTTAATAATACGCATCCTCATACACGCACAGTGACACTATTGTTGCTGTGGAGCACAGTATCGAAGATACCCGTATAAGTCCATTCGCAATCACGCGCAAATATTGGAGCTGTACCTACCGACTTTACGGAAGATTTTGCGTAATGTTACAGTCAATAAGGGAACGTTATAGAGTCATGTTTAATGACTTTTTCGTGTCTGAATTGGAAGATGATAATGTGTACGACCTTTGGTTCCAACAAGACACAATCAATTTATTGAAGAAAACTTTTGTTGAGCGCATTATATCGCGTCGGGGGCCTGTGACATGTTATTCAAAATCCTCAGATTTCACACAGCTGGATTAATTTGTGAGGTTATGTAAATTCTCTTGTGTACGCAGATAAGTCTGAGACGATTGACGCCTTGGAATAGTATATCCAGCGCGTAATTGCTAATTTCTGCAAAAAGTGGTCGAAAATTTGGCATCTGGGCTGGAATTTATTCGAGCCATTCGCAGCAGTCACTTGACCAAAGTCATAAATAAAACATAATGCAAACATTTAGTTGTATAACAAAGCTAAATTCTCGGCCATAAAATTATGTAAAATGCGTTTTATTTCTTCTTGATAACCAAAAACACGCCCTCTATGTTTTCATTAACTGATTCCAGACATACATATGTACATTCGTGGATAGATAGACAACATGGGTACCTGGATTTCTACATAACCCAAAAACTCAGTGGTAAGGGGTGCTTTAGAAGCTACACATACAAATGTTGTCATGACACTTAAATGTATTTTTCTCTCCCATGAAGTAATACTTAGTTCAGTGTTCCCATGGGAGAGACATGAGAAGGAAGTAGGTTAGGTTTACCGGATTAAAGTTCCGCACTCCGGCTTTCGATGCTTCCTTCTACTATAAAAAAAAACTATGTTAGCAGCTCCTATTTATTTTACTGTGTGTTCAGTCAAAATATATATTTGCATTATATATGTTTTTAGATACCAAACTATTCTCATTTGAATGTGTTCTCGACCTTATTCGTACTAGGAAATTAAAAAGAAATCACAAAAATTGTATTATTTCTTCTAACAAATAATTAAATATTAAAAATTCAATTCTAAATGAAACTTTTTATTATTTCTCACTTTAGTCTTAAGTTTTTAATCCAACAAAAAAAAACAGATTATGCTACCACTTTGATAACAAATTCACCGCATTAACTGTGGTTAATGATTACCACAGGCGTCCAATAAGCGCACATTCCAAAACGGAATTCAATTTCTTATGACAGCGGAAGAAAATTAAAATTCCGCCAACGTTTAAGAGTAGTCAAAAGCAAATTTCGCAGCTATCACTGCTTTCCTCTGCTACTCAACCGTCTTTATATATACTACATAGTATGTGTGTGCAACCAAATGTGCGTGATAAAAAATTTGCATATGCATTTAAATCTGAGCGGCAACTTTGGTGAGGAAACCGCAACGTCATAGCAGCCGCGCATTTAGCGGAAATACGTCGACATATTGTCAAACTTTGCGAATTTGCCCTTAAGAAAGTGGCTGCGAAAACAGAAGTCAGTCGTAAGGATGCCAGCATGCAGCTGAGCTGACGCATTGTGAGCCATTCAAGGCCAAAACAGGATATGCAGCCATACAATAGCGAAAGGTTACTCAGCGTACAGCGGGGAGTTGAATTGCCATGGTGTTGAAGTAAGAAGTAAGTTGCGAAAAGTGCGGCAGCGGTAATGAAAAAAAGTATTTAGGGTGCGAGAAACGAATACACGAAGGAGCTGCAAAAGTTCAACAAAAAAATTGTTACACAAGAAGAAGATGCACTTGGCAGGGTGGAAAAAGAAACAATAATTTGCATTTTTCAGCATTTAGTAGCGCCAGGCGTTACAATAACGCCGACTGACAGCCAACTTACAGCTGCTTACAGCGCTAAAGTTTCGCATGATGGAATTTTAAAATGCAACACATTGGCTGTCAAAAGAAGTTTCGCAAAAACCGTAACCAAGGCAGAACTTAGTACGGTTGGAAGCGCATTTCTTTGGTTTTATCAAACAATATTTTCGGTTCTGAAGTAAATTTAAAACTTGATAGATTTTTTATAGCCTTGATTTAAAGACAGTTTGGAATTTTTTTAGTTTATTTGTTTAAAAATTATTTAGATACTAAATTGTATACCAGATTTTTTCTTAACTTCTACTAATCAATCTTAGTTCCAAGGGCTTCGTCCATAATATGGGTTATGACAAAGACTTTATAGATTTTGTTGTGAATCTTCTTTTTTAATTGGCATAGATAGCACTTACGCGGTTATAGCCGAGTTCTTCCTTTTCGCCAAATGAAGATTCCAAGGGAAGCCAAGTCCTTCTCTACCCGATCTTTCTAACCGAATGGAGGTCTTCATCTTCTTCCTCTGCTTCTCCCGGCAAGTACTGCATCGAACACTCTCAGAGCGGGAATATTTTCGTCCATTCGGACAACATGATCTAGCCGGCGTAGCCGCTGTCTTTTAATTCGTTGAACTATGTCAATGTCGTAGTATATCTCGTACAGCTCATCGTTCCATTGACTGCGGTATTCACCATTGACAATGCGCAAAGGACCATAAATCTTTCGCAAAACCTTTCCCTCGAAAGCTCGTAACGCTGACTCATCAGATGTTGCCATCGTACATGCCTCTGCACCATATAGCAGGAGTTTGATTTTTGTTTCGTCGAGTAAAGTCCTCTTTACTTCTCAATTGCCTACTTAGTCCGAAGTAGCACCTGTTGGCAAGAGTTATTCTGCATTGGATTTCGAGGCTGACGTTTTGGTTTGTGTTAATGCTGGTTCCAAGATAGACGAAATTATCTACGACTTCGAAGTTATGACTGTCAACAGTGACGTGGGAGCCAAGTCGCGAGTACGACGACTGTTTGTTTGATGACAGAAGATATTTCGTCCTACCCTCGTTCACTACCAGACTCAATTGCTTTGCTTCTTTGTCCAACCTAGAGAAAGCAGAACTAATGGCGCGATTGGTAGTCGCCTCGTTTGAGTCCTCGTTTGGTATCGAACGGCTTGGAGAAGCTCCTTCCTGATACTGGCGGAGCTTTTGTTAATGCTCAACGTCAGTTTATACAGATGTACGGATATTAGTTTTGCGGGTTGTGAATCAGTGAATCAGTTGATAGAAATTCCTAACGTTGTGAACTCTACTCACTCTGTTTACTTGAATCGGGAGTTTCACCATGTTTCCATATTGGTTACTCTATTTTTTCTTATGTGCCTACTTCTTTACCAGTTTTAGTGTGCCTTCAATGGACCAATTATATAGATCTATGTAGGCTTAATACATACTAGCCATTTTTTAAAACTAACCAAATCAAATATCTATAGAAATATAATATCACTGCTTTTACTTTCTCGAGTAACATTCGATTCTTCCAAATTTATTTTGATATCTAAAATCTATATTTATCTCAATTCCTTCATACTTTAGGTAACCTTAACTATATATTTCTTTATGCAACTTGTTGTACATGGGTATAAATTTTGGAATTGCTATCATTGGCCACTTTGAAGGGAAAACTGAAGCAAATAAATTAACGGAAACAGAACGAAGCCAAGGCATGCCGCCACTCTGGTCAGGGTTAACTTGAAGTTACACACAATACTGTTAGTTTTTCTTTTCAGTGAGTAAATGCAGCTAAGGGCAACTGCTCTGCTACTTTGTTGTAAATTGCAATTTTGTAGTAAGTTATTTAGTTTGAAAAACGTGTAATAAAATTGAATCACCAGAACGCGTAGCTAGTCCTTTATGAATAATGTAACGGCAGTTGAAGCACAAAGCAAGCAGTAATAACTAGCGAGCTACCAGAAATTCTACATTTTGTGCTGTATTTCTCTCCACTAGAAAAATGTATTAAAAAGTTTAAAAACACGTTTGACAGTAATGTACAAAAAGGTCGCTTTAAAGTTAGACGCTGCGGCTCCATAAGACATTTGATCCTCTCTTTGCACTTTATGATTGCTAATATCAAAATTTCTGCTGAAGGTAATAGTTGTTAGCTACTGTCTTAGTAGTGTTTAGTCTTTATACCGGGGAAATAGAAAATTTATTTGGTGGTCATATGTTGAGAAGGCAACATTCCAGTATATATATTCTTCCAAAAACACAAACCCGCCGCGTAGAAACCTCTCACAATGAAAAGGAAACAACAGTCTGGGAAGAAAGATCTCACTCTTAATGACGACCCCAGCAAACGTTGTAAGGACAATGATTTTAGGGCATGCACTTGGAATGTTCGGTCCAAAATTAGTAAGATGCCCATGCCCAGATGTTGATGTCCTCGAAAAAGTGAAGGCTGACATCATCGTCGTCTAAAAAATGCGATGGACGCGACAAGGTTGAAAACGAGTAGGTCCTTGTGACATTTACTACAGCGGCCATATAAAGAAGCGCAAATTCGTTGGGATTCGTTATAGAAAAAAAATCTGTCGTCAAATACCACAATCCGCATCAGAGCAAAATTTTTCAACATACTTGTAACACTGATTTGCGTCTACGCCCCGACGGATAGAAAGACGATATGATTAAAGATGCTTTTTATGAGCGCCTGAAGCGCACCTTGGGAGCTGCCCCGCCACGATGTATAAACTGTGCTTGACAAAGAAGATATTTTTCAGCCTCCATGATGAAACATCTCCAAATGGGTTGAGGTTGATTGACTCCGCAGGGCCTGAAAAATTGTTGTCTGTAGTACTAGATTCCAGCATAGGAAAATTTACTAAGCTACTTGGCCGTCTCCGGTTCGAAAAGTTCGAAACCAGATAGATCATGCTGTGATAGATGGAAGACATGCCTACAGTTTTCCAGTTTCCTTGGCATGCGTACGCTCCGAGAACCTGACATCGGCTTGGATCATTATCTTATTGTAGCGAAGATACGTGTCCGGCAAATCCAAAAGTTTCGAATCGCAACTTATCGGCGCAACTTGGAGTTAGAAGTCGGTCAATACAACGTATAATTCATGATGACTTAAGCCTACAAAGTTCGAATAACAAGCCGGTTAAAACCTCTACAATTGCTTATTCGACTGCAATTGAGGCAATCCCGAATACAACCCTTCACCCCTTTCAATATCGTTTACTATTTTTTGTGGAACTTCTGAAATTTTTCGTAACAAGAGGATTATATAGGTAGGTAGGAAGGAGTGCAGCCCTATCGGGCTCAATTAGCACTTGATGTGCCACTTTGATACACTATTCGTAGAACCTCCTGTATCTGCTATTACGTTTCACCTTCTCTCTCAAACCATTTTGAGGTTTCGATGAAACTACTGATGTCCGATATGCTTTTGGTGGAATTCCATTCAAGGTTTGGTGCTTGGTGGATTCCGAGTGTTTTGTGTCGGATCTGTGCTAGAGCTGGGCATTCGCAGAGAAAGTGGAAGATTGTTTCCTTGATCCCACTTTGGACGCATGTTCCCCAAATGGCCAGTGCCCTGTTGTGGTAGCTGTTATTCTGTAAATACTTTTTCTTGACCTATTTAATAAGTCATTTGTTCTTTTCCTGTCATATGTCGGCCATAATTGTTTAGTTATGACGCATTTTGTAATGTTTTTCTACCTGTTTTTTGCAATTTGCTGAAATTGTCTATTGATCTCTCCTTTTATCGATCCTAGCGGGCTTGGTATTAGCTCCGCCTTGGATTCATTGAGGAAAGCTCCTGCCTTTGCCAACTCGTCTGCTTTTTCGTTACCGAAAATGTTCCTGTGGCCGGGAACCCAGATCAAGTTTAGCTGGAGCTTGTCTTTTATTGAGCTTAGTGCTCTCTTGCAGTTGTGAACTGTACTGGAATTTGTCATGGGTGAAGACAATGCCAGGAGGGCCGCCTGACTGTCCGTAAATATAGTTGCTTTATGTATATTCCCGTGGTTTTCTAATAGAACTTCGCAGGCTTTTTCTATGCCTAGTACTTCTGCTTGGAAGATGCTAGCCGAGTTCGGTAGACGTATAGAGAGAGATATGCCTAGATCAGCGGAGAATACCCCCGTGTCTACTCCACAGTCCATTTTGGACCCGTCGGTATAGATTGAGGTGGTAGAAGATTATATACTATAAAATATTATATAATATTTATATAAATTATTTACTCTATCCGAGAGACGTAAAAATAAAAACTTGCTGTAAAAAATATAGAAATTATAAGGAAAGCAAATTTGGTGCACAAACCGTCTAGCTTAAGTTCATGACTATCATCCAGTGGTTCGACACTTAACTAAGTCTAATTTAAAAATAGTAAAAATCCAATTTTCTCAAAATAAAATAAATACTTTCAGCAAGAAGCGAATTCAACTCAGGTTTTTTCTAAAGCAAAACGATAAAAAATAGCCGCTTCTTATGAGAACTTTTTAACTCCGCAGGTTCAATACATCTATATGAAATATTATCAAAAACACACACCACGTGTTGAAGAAGAAGACCAAGGGTATAATTATCTCTATAATTATACAATTTAACCAACAATTTAAACTTGGCTTTGGCGACAACCAAAATGCAACAACTATGAAATACGTGGAAAGATGCGTTGACGCACAAATATTTATTTTCCACTCATGTCAAACAATAATTCTAACTCACATTGGCTGTGAAATTTTAAATTCAAAATCTACGCATCAAATCACTTCAATGCAATAAATAAAATCATATTCACCTCATTACTGTTCATCACCGTCTGCATCACACACACATACACATGCTCGTGCTCGAGGGCGCACTAATTAAAAGTGACACGTGTAATGCGTCAAAGACACATGTGGCAACTGTGGCACAAGAACCACAAGCAAAGCCGCAGCCACAACCACAAGTGTGTGCGTGCAGCTGGGCGCAGCCGAAAGAGAAAAACCGTATAAAGTTGGGCGAAGGGAAAGCATAACAGACACAACTGCAAACTGTTGAGTAATGAGTGGCGCAGAAAAGTCAAAAAGCAAGTGCAGAGCGTGCGAACAATTGCATGTGCTCACGCAAAGATGCACGCACACAACTACAATTGTAGTTGAAATAAATTTTAAAATACATTAGGATGGTGCTTAAGTTGTCGATTTCGAAAACTTTCCACTTGCCTTAAGCTTCTTCCTTTTTATACTCTCGCAACAATGTTGCTAAGGAGAGTATTATAGTTTTGTTCACATAACGGTTGTTTGTAAGTCCTAAAACTAAAAGAGTCAGATATAGGGTTATATATACCAAAGTGATCAGGGTGACGAGTAGAGTCGAAATCCGGATGTCTGTCTGTCCGTCCGTCCGTCTGTCCGTCCGTCTGTCCGTCCGTCTGTCCGTCCGTCCGTGCAAGCTGTAACTTGAGTAAAAATTGAGATATCATGATGAAACTTGGTACACGTATCCCTTGGCTCCATAAGAAGGTTAAGTTCGAAGATGGGCAAAATCGGCCCACTGCCACGCCCACAAAATGGCGAACACCCAAAACCTATAAAGTGTCATAACTAAGCCATAAATAAAGATATTAAAGTGAAATTTGGCACAAAGGATCGCATTAGGGAGGGGCATATTTGGACGCAATTTTTTTGGAAAAGTGGGCGTGGCCCCGCCCCCTACTAAGTTTTTTGTACATATCTCGGCAACTACTATAGCTATGTCACCAAAACTCTACAGAGTCGTTTTCTTCAGGCATTTCCATATACAGTTCAAAAATGGAAAAAATCGGATAATAACCACGCCCACCTCCAATACAAAGGTTATGTTGAAAATCACTAAAGTGCGTTAACCGACTAACAAAAAACGTAAGAAACACTAAATTTTACGGAAGAAATTGCAGAAGGAAGCTGCACCCAGGCTTTTCTTAAAAATTGAAAATGGGCGTGGCCTCGCCCACTTATGGACCAAAAACCATATCTCAGGAACTGCTAGACCGATTTCAATGAAATTCGGTATATAATATTTTCTTAACACCCTGATGACATGTACGAAATATGGGTGAAATCGGTTAACAACCACGCCCTCTTCGAATATAACGCTATTTTGAATTCCATCTGATGCCTTTTCTGTATAATACTAGTATATATACATGTGGAACCAATGATGATAGCGGAATAAAACTTTACAAAAATACGGTATTTGCAAAATATGTAAATGACGTATAATGAAATCTCGATTATCACTTTATCATGCGAGAGTATAAAATGTTCGGTGACACCCGAACTTAGCCCTTCCTTACTTGTTTCAATTAAAATTTAGATATGATTTCTTTCTCAGCTGGGTTACCATGTAAGCGACTAAGGTAAACGGAGAAGTAAGGAAAAGCTAATTTTGGTTGTAATCAAACATTTTATGCTCCACTATCAAAATGTAACGTAAGTACGTCACTATAATGGTACACATTAATTGATCAAGTAGTTCCTGAAATGTAGTATTTCCTCTAAAGGTGGGCGTCCTACTTCCATTGTCCATTTTTACACCGATTTTTATGAATTTTTATTTAAGTCATCGCTTACACGGGCTGATGAACAGGCAGATGGACCGATGGAAAGAAATTTACTCGGAGTTCTTATTGATGACAAGATGCATCCTGATCATTTATACGTACATATATAAAACTATAACTACCTCCATTAGTTTACGATAACACATTTCCGATAATACAAACAACCGTTAAGCGAACAAAACTATTATGCGTTGTTGCAATATGTTGCGATAGTATATAAGTCATGCTTTTCAACTTTACGAACCAAATACCAAACATGTGAATTTACTATGTACTTGATAGCCTACCCTAATCTCACCATAATACATTGTATATATGTATATTATAGCCAAAATTTTGCCAGCAGACTTGTTGCTGCCACCGAATTACAAATAAAGCAACAGAGTTTGCAACCAACACGCTTTTTATTGCTCCTAAGCCATTTTCTTGCTTTCCACATCGGTTTCATTTTCCCTCTCATCCGCGTTGTTTTTTCGTTGGCAGCCGCGCGATTTATTTCTTTGTTCGCCCGTCAGTCTGACAGTCAACACAATGCATTTTGTATGCAGCTGTCACTTTGACATCTTGTTTGTCATACACTTTCTTGGCACACTGTGCGCGCAAAGATTTCTGCTGTGTTACTTGTTTTGTTGGTTTTTCTTGTAACTTTTTTGATTTAGTGCATTGTGGTTGTGTTAACATGGTCTGCTGCTCTGATGCCTTGGCCCTAAATTAATTTGGTCGAATATATTTTGATATTTGGCTCATGTTCACAAAATTCAAAAGCGAACTTTTAAGTTATGAAATTTATTTTTGAGTGGATTGGAATCTACTTGTTACAAATGGGTATAATTTAAATGCGTTACTATTTTCTATTACTATTACTATTATTTATCATTTTGTATATAGTACTCCCCGTTTAGTTAATAACGGATTACATTTTTTTCGATATTTAAACTAAATATTTGTACTCTTTCAGGTGAATGGCTACGTAGAGGTTGATATGTTAGACGTCTGAAACAGTGTCAAAAAATTCTAGAGAAATATGCCGTGACTTACAGAAAGTTTCAAAAGCACGATTATGCTATTAAAAATGACAAGAACACAAAAGAGACCAGGATATTTACATTCATAACATTTATGAGTTTCATTGCCAACATTTCTCTAATTAATAGAATTAGGTAAATTCCTTACCTAGCTACCAAAAAGCCCTAGTAGCAAAAGTACCACGAGAAAGGAACGAGAACAACGTGGACTCCTATAGTCTGACGACTAAGCTTTCTAAATGAAGTATAAACGTAATTATCTCAGCTTTTTTATATCACCTATATCAACAAACTTATTGACTTTATCACTGGAGATACAAAGTTGGTTCTGACCAAATATTCACTATATTACAGATTTTAAAATTAAAATTATATTTAGATGATTTTAGAGATAGTATACGAATGAAATAAAGTTTAGTACTTGTGATGTCAACAGGAAAAATATTTGAAAAAAATATGTTTAAGGCTAAAAACGATTTCATTTTGGTCCTATCTTTGTTCTTTAATCTACATAATATTTGGACAAATAGGAGAATTAAGTGAAAGAGCTACAACAGTTGAATGCTTGGTAGCCTAGACCTAAAAGGCTTAGTCATGCATAACATAGTGTTTACATGCCTTGACAAAAGAATCAATACCGAATGAATATCAATCTTAAAATCAGAGGAAGAGCTTTGAACAGAGAGTAAAACAATCCGCTTTTGACAAATCACCTCTCAGACTCTTTTCATTAGAAAGACAAAGAGAAAATTATTTTGAGCTTTGAGTAGCACTTGATTGTAGGATTCCACGAGTCACAATTATCAAGAATTCTCTATACACTGAGAAATTCTTCTTCTTCTTTACTGGCATATACGCTCCAGTCATTGTTTTTTTTTTTTGCTATTTAGCGCTAATTCCAGATACCGAATGCAGCCAGATCATTCTCCACCTGATCTCTCCAATGAAGTGGAGGCCTTTCTCTGCTTCCACCAGTGGGTATTGAATCGAAAACCATTGAAGCTGCAGTGCTCTTCCATCCGAACAACATGACAATGTCGTCGTATATTTCGTACAGCTCATCGTTCATCGACTGAGGTATTCGCCATTGCCAATGCGTTAAAGATCATAAATCTTCCGCCAAACTTTTCTCTCGAACACTCCTAAGGCCAACTCATCAGATGTTGTCATCGTCCATGCCTCCGCACCATATAGCAGGACGGGAAAGATGAGGGGCTTATAGAGTTTGATCGTTGTTTTCAATTGCCTTCTCAGTCGAAAGCAGCACCTGTTGGCGAGAGTGATTCTACGTTGGATATCAAGGCTGATGTTGTTGTCAGTATCGATGCTGGTTCTAAGATAGACGAAAACATCTACGTCTGCAAAGTTATGACTGTCAACAGTGACGTGCGAGCCAAGTCGCGAATGCGATAACTATTAGTTTGAGGACAGGACAGGAGATATTTCATATTGTCCTCGTTCACAACCAGAATGTGAAAATATACCGGGAAAAGTGCTATACCCAGTGTAACAAACTAAGAAAAAACTATTTTCTTTTGGAAGCCGCTTCCTTTGTACTATGTCCTTTGTCACACCCATATTTGGATAAGAAATTATTTTTATGTATGTCGTGTGCACTTAACCCACATATTATCCTCCATCACATATTGTCCACAACTCACTCGCAAACAGAGTCATCACGTACACAAAAAAGGTCACCATTGAAAATGAAATAAATAAATAATTTCAACGCCTTTCTTTTAGTCAATACAACAATAAAAGAATGTTAGAGGACGCTTCTGTTTGATTGATTGCGGATTTATTCACGCAATGCAAATGGGTTATTATTGGTTGAGTGTGCTGAAGTGGGCGGAAAAAGGTTTGAAAAAACTAAATACAATTATTTACTTTAACAGCAAAAAATTGTGTTTAAGTAAATGTAAATGTAAGAATATTAAAGGGCAAAGTTGTCACATTTGTTGAATGGTATTTGATTGCTAGTGTGACGACAGACTTTTGCAAGTTACAATGGATATGTATCGGCGTATTGATATGTTAAACAACGGTGTGATCGAATTAAATTATCAAACATGATTTAAAAATTTTCAAAAAATGCAATTTTCAAAATAATATTTTTCTGATTAGACGTACTGAAGCATTAGCCAGTGGGTTACCCCACAGTTGAATGCCATACATCCAAATCGGCTTTATTTTCATTCACATTTATACGCCAGTTGGGTAGCTATTCTTCGACAGAGCTTATGTGCCCCGTTTAAAATCTTGGTACTATAATGTGGCATTAGTTACGGCTCACTAAAGTTGTGTCATCTGCAAAATTTTAAGTCAATTCAATTATTAGCTGTTGGAAGGTCTGCTGTATATGTGATGTGCAGAGTTGGGCCTAAAGCATTGCCCTGTGGTACACCAGCCCTTGTTTTTCATCAGATAATAAATCGCCTACTTTAACCACAAGTTGTCTACTTTTTTCTGAATTGTATATTTTTTAATGTGCTTATTAAAAATAAATAACGAATGATTGGGTGAAATAAAGATACTATTTTCAATATCCTTTTTTCGACAGATCACGCATGAGATGTATTAAGTTCTCATGTTATTTTTGTTCAGTATTGTTTGGCATTTCATCATGGAAAGACTTATGCCTGAACAACGTTTACAAATCGTTCAACTTTATTATGAAAATTCACGTTCTGTAAAGAATGTGTTTCGTGCGCTTCGTTCAACTTATGGTCAACATAATCGGCCTACTGAGCAAAGTATTCCCAACACCATCGCCCATCTTGAAACCCAGCCTTTATTATTGGATAATATTCGTCTGAATAGACCACGCCTACCACGCAGTGAAGAAAATATAGCAGCCGTACCTGAGAGTGTACACGAAGGGCGTGAAGAGTCGATTCAGCACTGTTCGCAGCAACTCCGATTGACGCATAAAACAACTTAGCGCATTTTACGTCGAAATTTAAATTGAAAGCAAACAAAATACAACTAGTGCAAGAACTAAAGCCGCTCGACCTTCCCAAGCGACATCGCTTCGCCCTATGGTACCGGTGTCCGGCGTCCGGGTCCATATTTCTTCAAAACTGATGCCGGTGAGAACGTAACCGTCAATGGCGACGGTTATTGCGCCGTAATAACCGACTATTTGATGCCTAAAATTGAAGCTCGTGATCTCGGCGACATTTAGTTTCAAAAAGGCGGTGGCACTTCCCATCCCACATCGCATCAATCAATGGATTTATTGAGAGAACACTTCGGTGAGCAGGTAATTTCACGTTTTGGGCCGATCGATTGGCCACCAAGATCGTGTGATATCACACCGTTAGACTTTTTCATGTGGGGATATGTAAAGTCTAAAGTATATGCGGACAATCCCGCTCTGATTGAGGCTTGGAACAGAACATCACGCATGTCATTCGCGAGTTACTAGTCGAAATGCTCGTACGAGCCATCGAAAAATGTAATCCAAATCGAGACGTAGCCGCAACCAACATTTGAAAGCGATAATTTTCAAAAAATAAATGCCAAAGAATGTTCTTTCGAATGATAAAAGAAACATTCCTCATTGAATTTGAATTTTCTGTATTTTTTCTTTACAAATACAGGAAACCTCGAAATGGATCATGCTTTAAAAAACAAACGCAGTTAAGTGTTCGACAGAGATATGCATTTTGATGTACGGTGAACTTGTTTTTGTCATTCCTTTCAAAAAAGTTTGCTGCTGAAAATTCCAATAATGTATTTATTTTATTAAGTTCCCATATAAATGAATGAATGTCTGAACCAATCTTAATGAAATTTTCAGAGGTTGTTCGCTGTGGATCGGGAAGGTTTAGAAATATAAAAAAATGTATGCTCTTCGTGAGGAAAAGTCGCAAAATTAGGCATTCCAAAAAGTTTTTTCTTACAAAATGTTTTTCTTTTTAAATTTTTTTTGTTTTGTTTTCCAATTATTTGAATCGTTCAAATTTGTCGTTTGCTTTCTTTATTCCGGCTATTCAAAAGAAAAAATATTTCACACAAAGTGATCAATTAAAGATTGAAAATTATTACGAAGCCACGAAGAGGTCGCGCTAATATCGGTCGGCGTTCTTTTTGGCATCAACATACATTAGCAGCCCAAGGCACATGACCGAGTACTCCCAGGATGCGATGCCATATGTTCGGAATTATGGATCGCGGTCAATCAGCAAGTGATCGTCACGATGTCACAGCAACACCAACAGTTACGATGTTTGATGGACTTTATCTTGAACGAATGTGCTGTTAGATGCTGGATGTTTTCTGTTGAGGGACAATAAAAAGGTTAGCCGCTTCTTCTACTTTGGCTGGTGGATGGTGTTTACACCATATCAAATTGATGCAATCATTTCTGCGAAAATTCCTGATTCAGAGAAAGATCCAGTGATCCAGGTGAAAACCAGTATGGTTCATGGACTTTGCGGACACTATAATCCCACTTCGGTTTGTATGTCTGACAATAAATACACGAAACACTATCCAGGTGCTTTTCTTTCGGAAACGCAAACTGGAAATGATGGATTTCCACTCTGTCGGCGTCGCTCACCAGACAACATTGGCAGAACATTCAGCATTCAATTTAGAAGAGCGAATATTCACCACTATTGTCTAATTCACATTCAAAACTCATATCAATGTTGAGTATTGCAGTTTGGTGAAATCGATAAAATACGTTTGTAAGTACGTCACCAAAGAAAGCAACATGGCGGTTATTGGTCTATTGGCGCTTTGTATGATATTTACTTTTGCAATTCATGAACGTTTTCCGACTGTTGTGCGTCTCGCAGTTAATTTGGAGAATGGCCAAAGAGTGTATTTCAACCCTGAGAATACAGCACAGCCAGTGGAAACACCGGCAGGAACAAAATTAACATTGATGAGTATTTTCTCAACTTTCGTCAGTGATCCGTTGGCGAGAACATTGCTCTCTTCGGAAATGCCTTGATATTATACATGGAATACATTGTCGAAAAAATAGAAGAAATAGTTACGCAGAAAGCAAGGCCAACCAGTAGATGGACATCCAGGTGTGTTCTCAACTAATGCATTAGGACGAATTTACACAATCCACACGAAAAACGACGATTGTTTCTACCTTCGGTTGCTTTTCATTAATGTACGCGGTTCAACTTCATTTGAGTCATTGCGTACTGTGAATGGTACGGTGTGTGCAAGTTTTGGAGAAGCAAGCCAGCAATTACTATTGCTGGAAAATGATAATCACTGGAATCAAACGATGGACGATGCGATAGCCACTTAGAATGCAAGTGAAGTTCGCACACTTTTCGCGTTGATCATTTCGACATATCAGCCTTCAAATCCGCGTCAATTATGGGATACGAACAAAAATGGCATTGCCGAAGACATTTTACATCGTATTCGCTAATAATTGGAAATGGCTCAATTCCGGTTGATACTTCCGGTGGTTTGATATCAATTCCAGCTGCCGTTTATCAATTCACGAAAGATGAACTCATCACGAATGTTTATCCCAACATTGGCCAAATTATCATAAGTTCGATTCCTTGAGTGCACGCGTAATTTTAGCTGCCAAAAATACCTATGTTGTTGACTTGAACTGGAAGATTCAAATGCTATATTTTTCACACGGCCAGATATGTACGTGGCGTGCTCACGAGTTGGAAAACCATCTTCCCTGTACATTTGCGCACCGGAACAGAAACCAAAAAATGTTGTTTATCAAGCTGCGTTACTTTGAAAAAAAATTTAGAAAAATCGCAAATAAATGACTATCAACACAGTATAAATTTTTGTCTTTTCATTTCAAAACACATAATTTCACGCAGGACAACGGCTGCGGGGTCAGCAAGTATTTAAATAAAAGATAATTTGAACAAAAAATTATTTATTTAAAGGATAAATATTCTCCTGAATATTATTAAATAATAATAAAATAATATTTCTTTAATTATTTTAATTTCTTCAATAAAAAAAATGCATACGATTTGCATTTTGTTTTTTGACATGTCAACTCTAATGCTGCTAAAGCTTTTCACAGTAAGCTGATAAATAAACACAGACAGATATTTAAGCAAATAAGTAATAGTATATACATAGACCGTAGAAAAATACAGCTGTCTATGATTTGCTTTGTACGCACTTCACTTAATCCATTAATTCTTAAGAAAGGCAAAGCACTGCTAGGCGTATGAGTAACTTCTACTTGTTTTGCTTGCAAATGTACCAGCGCCATGTTCATGCTTACGTTTTACCTATAGGATACTACTGTGTGCATTGTACACTTTTGATCAGTTAACAAGTGGACTATAACAGTTACACATTTTCAGTGTGCCTTTCAATACCTTCTTCGTGCTACATTTTCGAGCAGTCAGCAACGCATACGTGTGTTTTGGCCGCTGGGCGTTTGCGTCGATTATGCAGAGAAAATGGTTCGAATGTGTACACACGTGAACACTTAAATTATTTCAATTCATTGCGGCAACTTCTTAAGCAAAAAACGGACAAAGTCCTAAAAAAACACTTTCATGCGACAATCAATTTGCATGCGACATCAAAGTGATTGCGCTAAACAAAACAAAAAATTGCTTTCAGAAACAATAAAAAACCGCTTTGATTAATCTGCGAAATAAATAGGAAAGAAGGTAGCTCCTTTTTCAGCCGCATAAGGAAGACAAATATGTTTACAAGTTGCAGCGCACCTTTCGTTCCCGCATTTCAACCTTCATTACGCACAAATTCTTTCTCTTTAACTTTTTGCCAGCCTTTGTAAATTTCTTTCCGCATAACCTTTTTACTTGCTATCTGCCTCAAAGACCTTCATTCCACGCTTACTCACTTCAAATCTTTATATTTTCTTCACTTCTTCACTTCACTTACCTCTCTAATGTCGATTTTGCCATCCTGATTATCATCGTAAGCCTCCATGAAACACGATTTCAGCTCCTCAAGCATTGTGTCGGTGACAGCCTAAAAATGGAAAAAATAAAGCGTAAGGAAAGAAGTTGAGAAAGTGCACACAAATACACCAATCGTTATAACAAAGCCAGAAGTATGTATGTATTGTGAAAGGATACTTGAAAATGTGTGACGCAGCGTAGGGCATAGAAATCAATGCGGGCTTAAAGTATGATAAAGTGGCAATGCTGTTAAGCAACTCAGTGAAAGCGCCGGCTTCTCCGCCGCCAACAGGCTTGAGTGGCAAAAAATGCTGAGTGCTTGAGCGTTTGGTAGAGTTTCGCTTTTTTCTTCCTCTGCGTTTGTAATTTTTTATCTGAATTTCTAAGTTTAAGCTGTATTTATGGAAATAAGCGAGATTTCTATGCCAAAAATGAGATTTGTATGCGCAAAAATGTTTAAATATGTATAGTCATAGTAAAAAAGCCTGCATTACCATTTTAAATTATGCGAAATTTATTCTAAAGCGAATTGGTATGGAGTAATAACAGCTTTTCTTTGTAGAAACAATATTTTTTTACGCAGAGTACGCTAAATTTTGAGATAATCCTTTTCTTAATACAATATTATTATGAATTTCGTAGGTGCATAGCAAATTTATTTTTTAAGCAGATTTCATTGTACGCTACTTTCACTAATCTGCCAGTCTTAAATTCAAATGTTTAAATTTGTTTATTAGCGGAAGCGTTACTTTCGGTTACTCAGAAGCTATAATACTCTTCACACATACAAAATATTCCCTACGAGAACTTGACTTTGATCGGTCAATTTGTATTGCAACTATATGTTATAGTGCCCCGATCTGAACAATTTCTTCGCAGATTGTAGCTTTGTCATCCATGTCAAATTCGGCAAAGATATCTTGTCTAATTAAAAAGTTAGTTAAGTTGGATCGGTTTGTTTGTATGGCAGCTAAATGCAATAGTTTTCCGATATCGGCGAGAACGACAAAAGAAAATATTCTTGGAGAGGTGTGCAAAATTTCAAGTCGATATCTGAAAAGCCTAACCCCTCAGTTCGCGTATATACAGATAGTCGGACCTGGCTAAATCGACTCTGCTCGTCATGCTGATCATTAATCATTCTAAGCAAACAACAGTGTGATTTTTTAATTTAAATTTCGCGCAGAAACTCCTACGTCGAAATTTTTTTATTTTCTAAGTTGACTATCAGTGAAATCTGTGCCAAACTTCACACCGAGAGTTGAAGAGAGGGAAACGAGACGCATTTGTAGACAGAAGAAGACAGAGACCGAAATGCGTGAGTACGAAGAGCTTGATAAGCTGGCCGACAGGGGTAATGCTCGAAAATTTTACGAAAAAATGCGGCGGCTTACACAAGGTTTAAAGACCGGAGCATACTCTTGTAGAACCCCCCAAGGTGATCTAGTGACCGATGCCCGAGCATACTTAAATTATAAAGGCAACACTTCTCCAGCCTGCTGAATGGCAGGAACGCACAACGCCAAAAAACCCGACTCCCCAATCGATCAAACGAAGCAGACGTCATTGCCCGACCATGAAGAAGTTCGACTAGCAATTGCCCGCCAGAAGAACAACAAAGCGGCAGGTCCGACGGATTGCCGGCCGAGCTATTCAAACACGGCGGCGAGAACTGATAAGGAGCATGCGTCAGCTTCTTTGTAAAATATGGTCGGACGAAAGCATGCCCAACGATTGGAATTTAAAAAAGGAGACCCCACAATCTGCGCCAACTACCGTGGGATTAGCCTCCTCAACATCGCATATAAGGTTCTATCGAGCGTATTGTGTGAAAGATTAAAGCCCACCGTCAACAAACTGATTGGACCTTATCAGTGTGGCTTCAGACCTGGAAAATCAACAACCGACCAGATATTCACCATGCGCCAAATCTTGGAAAAGACCCGTGAAAGAAGAATCGACAGCACGAAAAGGAGCTGCCTTCATGCCGCGATGTCTGAATTTGGTATCCCCGCAAAACTAATACGGTTGTGTAAACTGACGTTGAGTAACACCAAAAGCTCCGTCAGGATCGGAAGGACCTCTCCGAGCCGTTCGATACCAAACGAGGTTTCAGACAAGGCGACTCCCTATCGTGCGACTTCTTCAACCTGCTTCTGGAGAAAATAGTTCGAGCTGCAGAACTAAATAGGGAAGGTACCATCTTCTATGGAACTTTGCGCATTGGCCACGGCGAATATCGCATTCGATGGAACGATGAGCTGTATGAGACACATGACGACATTGACATAGTTCAGCGAATTAGAAGACAGCGGCTACGCTGGCTAGGTCATGTTGTCCGGATGGATGAAAACACTCCAGCTCTGAAAGTATTCGACGCAATACCCGCCGGGGGAAGCAGAGGAAGAGGAAGACCTCCACTCCGTTGGAAGGATCAAGTGGAGAAGGACCTGGCTTCGCTTGGAATATCCAATTAGCGCCACGTAGCGAAAAAAAGAAACGACTGGCGCGCTGTTGTTAACTCGGCTATAATCGCGTAAGCGGTGTCTACGCCAATTAAGAAGAAGAAGAAATTATCCAACAAATTTTGTGTATAGAATCAAATTTCTAGTGCCGAAACGTTCAGAAAGTTGGAAAATAGTTTTTCGAGAGCAATTGTTTTTGATTGGTACAAATTATTCAAAGACGATCAAGAACTCGTTGATGGCGAACAACGTCCAGGACGTAATTGCAAGAAGTTAATCCTGCCAACATCTGGTTCAACAAGACGAGGCTACGTGCCACAAAGCACGTTAACAACTGAACAGTTGCGAGAAAAGTTTGGAGATGTGATTGCTTCAAGAAATTGTGATATTGAAAGGCCTACAAAAGTTGTGACGTAACACCAGTAGACTGCTTCTTGTAGGGTTATTTGAAGATATTAGTCTTTAGCAAGAAACAAGATTCCCTTCAAACTTTAGAAGTCCATATTGAACGTGCTATTCATGACATTCGGCTTGAGTTAGTGTAAACAGTACACGAAAATTGGATTCATTGAATTCGTTCCTGCAAAAGAAGTCGTGGAGACCATTTCACGGATGTATTTTCAGAACATAATTGTATAAATATTATTGGAAAACCCTGTAGTTTTCGCGTAGCCTACTAAATAAATATATTTTTGCAGTTAAAGTATGTATATGCAATTCTAATGCTTGCGTTAAGTGTAGTTATTGCCTTATTTTAAAATGGAGAAAGAATCAGGAGCTTTCATTTCTAGTGCCTAAAAATTAAAAATAACTAAAAATATACAAATAAAGTTTTGATTATAATGCTTCTAAAAAAAAATAAATAAAATGCAATTGTCAAAAATTGTTAATAAATTTACAGTTGATTTATGAAAGAACTTACTTCTGGACTGATATCGGTGGCATTTGCACTCGAGACGAATTCGCGCAGGAAGCCATCCAATTCTGTGCCTTCAATGTAACCGTTACCTGTAAGAATGTACAAATACAGAATTTGATATGAAATAATACAGTATGTGTAGAAGTTACAGAATTTTAAAATATTTTTCATATTCAATATTTAAAATAATTTTACAGTCATTCATTACAATTTAGTCGCACCGCTTAATTGCCAACTTTTTCATTATTGTCACCAGGTACTCACCATCTTTGTCGTAATGTGCCCACACATCCATAAATTGATTAGCTGACAATTTCTTCAATTCGCGCGATTCCGGATCACGGTATTGACGCATGAAATTATGGGCCTTCTCGATTTGTACGCGTTTTGCAGCAGCTGCGGCGGCAGCGGCTGAAGCGGTAGCTGCACTGGGTGACTCCATAACTTAGAATATGTGTAATTAGCTGGCTACTGTTTTAAAAATAACTACTTCTTCCCTTATGACGCGGGTTACACAGCGTGTGTAACGATTTTTGGCTGAGCTTGGCTAAAAATAAAGAGCTGTAATTATAGAGAAGATTCGTATATATAATATGTGTTAAAGGTTTAATTTGTTTAAAGGAACTTCAATGTGTCAAAAATTTATGGAAAACAAGTAAGGAGGGCTAAGTTCGGGTGTCACCGAACATTTTATAGTCTCGCATGATAAAGGGATAATCGAGATTTCATTATCCGTCATTTACATACTTTTCAAATACCGTATTTGTGTAAAGTTTTATTCCGCTATCATCATTGGTTCCTAATGTATATACTCGTATTATACAGAGAAGGCATCAGATGGAATTCAAAATAGCGTTATATTGGAAGAAGGCGTGGTTGTGAACCGATTTCACCTATATTTCGTACATGTCAGGGTGTTAAGAAAATATTATATACCGAATTTCATTGAAATCGGTTAGCAGTTCCTGAGATATGGTTTTTGGTCCATAAGTGGGCGACGCCACGCCCATTTTCAATTTTTAAAAAAGCCGGGGCTTTTCAGCAGCTTCTTTCTGCCATTTTTTCCGTAAAATTTAGTGTTTCTGACGTTTTTTGTTAGTCGGTTAACGCACTTTTAGTGATTTTCAACATAACCTTTGTATGGGAGGTGGGCGTGGTTATTATCCGATTTATTCCATTTTTGAACTATATATGGAAATGCCTGAAGGAAACGACTCTATTGAGTTTGGTTGACATAGCTATAGTAGTTTCCGAGATATGTACAAAAAACTTAGTAGGGGGCGGGGCCACGCCCACTTTTCCAAAAAAAATGCGTCCGAATATGCCCCTCTCTAATGCGATCCTTTGTGCCAAATTTCACTTTAATATCTTTATTTATGGCTTAGTTATGACACTTTATAGGTTTTCGGTTTACGCCATTTTGTGGGCGTGGCAGTGGGCCGATTTTACCCATCTTCGAACTTAACCTTCTTATGGAGCCAAGAAATACGTGTACCAAGTTTCATCACGATATCTCAATTTTTACTCAAGTTACAGCTTGCACGGACGGAGGGATAGACGGACGGACAGACGGACGGACGGACGGACAGACATCCGGATTTCAACTCTACTCGTCACCCTGATCACTTTGGTATATATAACACTATATCTGACTCTTTTAGTTTTAGGACTTACAAACAACCGTTATATGAACAAAACTATAATACTCTCCTTAGCAACTTTGTTGCGAGAGTATAAATATATGCCACGAACTTAATCATTCCCAAATTTTACATTTAACCGCACTGTCAAAAACTCCTAATTTTATTCATCGGCTGTCAAAAACTCATAACCAATTTTCTGCGCAGCTCGCAACGACAGTGTTGCTATCATTTATTTGCTGTCACTTCTGTCAGTTGCAAAGATATGCGGGTCGTAAGCTTGACAGTTAGGGTTGTGCAGTAGCAGAAGAAATGATAAAATTCGCAAAAATTTGAAATTTTACGGTTAATGTACAAAAATAAACAATAAAAACAAAAAAATCGAAAAATCATTGTAGTACCGTAGTTTTGACGCCAACGAATGAGCATAAAAGAAAACGCACAAAAATCAAAAAAGAAAAAGCAAAATTCAAATAGTGCTCTGTATCAACGCTTTCGCATTCACACTGCAACGTCACGCTTAAAGTATCACTTACAATTGCGTAAATAGGATTAGAGAGCATGCACGTTCGGAAACCCGGCTGATGCAAGTGTTTTTGCAGGTGGAAGTAGCCCTGATTCGCTTTTTTCCAGTTTTCGCTTAAATTGCACGCAACTTGAACAACGCAACTGACTCGCAGGCAGCTCTAGCGTTTACGCAGCCACTCACTGCCATAAATGACACCTGAGTCGTCGAAAAAATGGAAGCCACAATAAAGCTTTGGCATTGATGCAGTCTCGTAAACTGCGGTTAATTTCGAAAGCACTTTGCTATCGCAGGCGGTAGAAAGTGAAGCGCTAAAATACATTGTGTGAAATTAATCCGAGCAATTGTAGGCCTCAATTGGGAAATGTAACACGATAAGGCTTTCAAATTGGCATTAAGAGGAAAAATAAACAAGAAATTCAATTAAATAAAAGTTGAGACCATTTTTTTACTAATCGTATTTTTGTAGCAGTATAAAGGCGTCGAAAATATAGTACTCTACCAGTTATTTAATCAGAATTATAAAGAGCATTGAATGTGTAATATATTTCTGCTCAACAAAGGACCACCATAAAAGTTAAGTTTCTGACATTAAATTAAGTTCGCCGACTCAGACGATTGTCTTTAAATATGGCCCTCCAAATTTAACTCTATATATACATAGGATTTGCGAACATTGTTTGGTCTGTTGGCACATTCATTTTGTTTTCCCATTATAAGTACTTCTCTCGGACCAACCCCTGTTTAAAAATCTGAACCACTATAAAATTTTCCGAAACGAATCGACAGTGATTGCAGAATAGATAAATTATTTTTATGTCAGCGAAACCAAAGCTGAATATAACTAATAGGGCGGCCGCTAACCAATGTAAACCGCAGTCCTCTGGGTCCCTTTTACGTATAAAATCGGAATGAACTCAAAGTTTTATGCGGTCGAGAACTATCAATTTGTTATGTTTCTTCGTTTATTGAAAATATACGTAAGGTTAGATTAAAAATATACGTAAAGTTAAGTTCGGATAATAAGCCACGCATAGACTAGTTTTGGTCCTTTGCAACACCATATGGGGTTCAGTTCCTAGATCCAAGAGAAGTAGTCATCCTATAGGGTGCCTGCGCTTGACATGAATTTTATCAGACTCTGCGGCCTCACTATCGATACCTCTTCCAGTGTATCATACCGTGAGGACCCCAGATGCTTACAGCGTAGTCTTGCCAATGCGGGACAAGTGCACAAGAGATGCTCCATTGTTTCACTGGTGTTCTGCTCTAAGCATTTCCTGCAGTCTTTTCGATCTGTCAGCCCCATTCTGCAAGCGTGTGCTACGACGAGACAGTGACCAGTTAGCGATCAAGTTCCTACAGTCTCTTCTATCGAGCGCCAATAGGAATTTTGTGTACTTTTGCACGTGACTGTTGCATTTTTGCACCCAGGTAGGTGGTTCCATCAGATTTTGATTTTCTTTACCATGCTTCTGTCGAGAGTATATTAGCCATTCTTGGCAATCTCGTCCACTATATCATTGCCTTCGATGCTTTGGTGGCAAGTAAAGTTTGCTTTCTTCTGGCAACACTTTTTCCTGCTGTCCTGCTGCGCAAGACACTACTGGCACTGGAATAGATTAGGCCAGAGGCCAGCAACACGGCTTTCATAATAGCAAAGACCTTAGGTTGAAATATACTGCAGTGGTCCGTCAACTTAAAAGGTTGCCTTATGCCTAACTGTGGACAGTGTATTTCCGCACAGTCATTTTTTTCTATGACTACTTTGAACATTCTTTCCCAGTTGAAAAGTGGGATCATATAGTCGGGGTTGGCCCAACCGTCATTACCCACCGCGCAATGCGCCAAGGTTCTATATGTAAATTCTCCTGCAGCCAGTAGTCGTTCCGCCGAATGAATATAATACCATGTTTTTAGAAAGAGGAAGCGATTGTATAACGCTCTGAAAAAGGAAATTAATTCTACACAATGCCCCTGTACTCCTTTAGGATAGCCATAGTTAATAGTTAAATCCTTAGAAAAAGGGTATATGAAGAAAGGATGACCTATTTCTCCCGCTTTGAGTTATGGTGGTGAGAAATTTTATTATTTAAGATTTTCTACTTTATTTAAATGAAGAACGGTATTGACAGCATTGGATCCTTTTCATAATGGTCAAAGCTTGGTCTTGATCACTTACAATTTTAAGTTACTTTCTATATGCCACTAAAAGTATCAGACTTGTGATGTAAAGAATACTATCCAAACAGAAAGTCCCCTTTCCACACAAACCGAATTTACTCACAGCAAATAGTAAATAAAATAAAATTGATCTAAATAAACTTGCACAAATATCCCGAGTTATGCAAGAATGGCATGAAGATTATACCGAAAGGACAAACACAATGATAACAGCTTCATTCCAATTCGGAGATTTCTAATTATTTATGCTGTGCACTAGTTGCGGCAATCTTACGATTTTTACCAAATAGAGAGGAATTTTACCAAATAGAGAGGCTCCTAATTTCAAAAGATGAAAACCGATGCAACTGCCGAATCTTTACGATGTTACAAAATTTTAATGAACTAATGGGAGCATAAATTATATCTACATGTACATATATATTTGTCCGGGGTAAGCTCCTAAGCTACTAATCCAATTTTAGTACACTTCAGCACACTGTGTTCCATCCAACTTAAAAGAGAAGATAGTTTATATCTCAATTATGTTAAAAGAAAAAAATTGGTATAAAAAAAAATAATTTTTGAAAAACAAAATGTATTAAAAATTCAAAAAAAGGAAGATTGTAATTTTCCGTAAAATTGCAAATGCCAAGGAAAATATCGAAACTCAAAAATTGCTGAAAGCATTGTACAAAACAATACAGGATTTAAACTCTAACGATGAAATTTTCAGAGTGTGCTGGTGTAAAAATGTTTTAATCGGCAAAATATCACCGCAGATATTCTCGAATTACCCATTTTAACTATGAAGTATAGAGAACAAATAGTTCTATTGATCAGCAGACCCCCTTCAACAGGGCATCAATGGCATAACTTTAGCCGAATTTAAGAAAAAGTCTCAAAGTCAAAAATATCAATTTTCAGTTTAGATTCTGAAAATCCAATATTTTTTCCCTTGACAATTATTTGTATCAAAAATTTTCGAACTTAAACTTCAAGTACAATTTCCTAAAATCTTACACCGGCAATAACGTTTTTGTCTTTGTTCGTAGATAACCATAAAATAATTAACATTTACCATAGCCACAGTAACATGTGACCGGATTTACTGATTATTATTATATACTACAAGCAGATATACAAAATTTTAATTTTTTTTCTATTTTTCGAATTTTTAGTTTTGTACACAAAAATCGTTTTTAACGATATAAATAATTTAAACGCTATCATGCAAACGTCAAATACAATGAAGGTCTCTAATTGTTAGTGTTACTTGCACAGAACAAATAGTGTTATCATAATTAAATCTAAATTTCAATTAAGCGGGCATTCGCCACCCTTTGCAAACTAATTCGTACTGCTGACTGCCGTTAGCACGCGCAGAACTGTCTGATTTCGCGGCTTGCTACCCACTCACGGACATACAAATACACTCAATTACAGTTATTTAAGTATATTCGTATATATTGGATTTGCCGCTTATGCATGTTACACAGCAATTTTAACAGCTTTGAACAGAGCTTTTCAATTTAGCCGACAGGTTGCATGCAACACTACAAAACAATACACAACAGCGAGAAGCGAAAATGAAAAGCAAACCAACACCAAATACAAAAATTAAAACAAACAGAAAAGTAAAAGCAAAAGCAAAAGCAAAACGAAGAAATAAAAGAAAAAAATAATAAAGCAAAAACAAAAACAAAACAACGAAATGAAAGCATGAACTTGACATACAGCCGCTGCCACTCATTGACATACATTCGTTCCATTACAACGGTTGTGCCTACTTCAGCACACGTGCAGTCACAGCTAGCAAAGCTATTTTGGAATTCATGGCAGCAACTTCTTCGCAGTTTGAAACTTTCGACATGCCATACCACACCAGCCAAGGTAAATTTTATTGCGGGTAAGAATTGCTAAGGGATTCGCTCAGATTTACGGGATAGTAAATGAGTAGCTGGCAACATGTGTGGGCCAAAGGAACTTTATGGGAAAACGATATAAAATGCTATGTGGGCGGCACAGTAATTATTTTGCTGTAAATTTTGACAAAACTGCTTGGTTAAATAATTACCACGCTATACCTCTATTCTTAATGTTTTAGTCTTATCCCCACAGATTATTTATTTTGGGAAATATTATAACTTCTGGAGTTCCAACATGAGCTTCAGTTTGCGTCATATGGTTTTATGCGTTTACAACAGCGCACCGGTCGTACTTCTTTTTCGCTGTTTGGATCAAATTGAAGATTTCAAGTGTAGTCAATGTCACAGTTTATCTCGTACAGCTCATCGTTCCGTCGACTGCGGTATTCGCCGTTGCCAAGGTGAGGACCATAAATCTTCCCCAGAACCTTTCTCTCGAAAACTCGTAGCGACGACTCATCAGATGTTATTGTCTGATCCTCCGCAGCATAAAGCAGGACGGAAATGATGAGGGACTTGTAGAGTTTGGTTTCTGTTCGTCGAGAGTGGACTTTAATTCTCAATTGCCTACTTAGTCCAAAGTAGCACCTGCTAGCAAGAGTTATTCTGCGTTACATTTCGAGACGAACGTTTTTTTTTGGTGTTAATACTGGTTCCAAGAAAGAGTAATAACAAATTATCTACGACCTCGATGTTATGACTGTCAACAGTGACGTGGAAGCCAAGTCGCCAGTGCGACGACTGTTTGTTTGATGACAGGTGATATTTCGTCCTGCCCTCGTTCACCACCAGACCCTTTTGCTTCACTTTCTTAACAAACCTGAAGAAAGCAGAACTAACAGCGCGATTGTTATATATATATATGATATCGATGTCATCCGCGAACGCCTGCTGTTGTACATTCTAGTAGAAGATTGTACTATCTCTTCTCTACTACTACTACTATCTATTCTCTATTCAATTCTGTAGCTCGAATTATTTACTTCAGCAGTAGATTGGGTGGGGTGTCGCCTTGTCTGAAACCGGCTGGTAGAGGTTCTTCCTTATCCTGACGGAGCTTTTGGTATTGCTCAATGTCAGCTTACATAACATTAATTTTGAGAGTATACCTAATACAGACACCGCGTCATAAGGGCAGCTTCTTTTCGTTCGTTGAAATCGATGGAGAGGTGGCGCGTGTTGATTCTCTTTTCACGGGTATTTTCCAAGATTTGTGTGTTGTTGATTTTCCTGGCCTGAAACCACACTAATAACTAAGGTTCAATCAGTTTGTTGACGGTTGGCTTGAATCCTTCACAGAATACGCTCGATAAAACCTTATAGGCGATGTTGAGAAGGCTTATTCCACGGTAGTTGGCGCTGATTGTGGGGCCTCCCTTTTTGAGAATTGGGCAGAGCACACTTAAATTCCAATTGTCGGGTATGATTTCGTCCAACCATATTCTTCAAAGAATCGTGTTTGATTAACTCGGCCGACAATCCATTGGCCCCCGCCGCTTTGTTGCTCTTCAGACGGGTAATTGCTATTCGAACTTCTTCTTGTTCGCACAATAGAACGTCTCGTTATCGATTGGGGAATCGGGTTCACCATATCCTGGTGATATGCTTTCGCTGCCATTTAGCAGGCTGATATGTGTTCCCTCGCTAGTTTCAGTATATTCTGCGCATCAGTCGCGAGATCACCTCTAGGGGTTCTACAAGAGCATCTATCATGAGGTTATACAATACTTTAAATAACTTTGTTAAAGTAAAAGTGAGCCTTGGTTCCAGACGTATTGGATTTCTTCCATGCTTTTGCAAAAGAATCCTATACGATCGTCACCAGTTTCTGTAATTTTTTTCAAGGCACAACTGGTTAGGATAAAGTTCAAAATACTTTTGATAGTTAGAGTACTAATTTTGCATGAAGACTTGCATTTAAATGCTTTCAACTGCGCTTTGAAGAAATTTTTTTTGAAAATTTTGAAGACATATTTCTTCAAACTAACTACTGAACTTTCATAATAGTTTTGAAGATATTAAGATAATATAACCGTAAGCCTGAAATTTCAATACTTGAAAATAGCAACTTAGACCAACCCTTTAGCTACTGGCAAAAGCCGTTAAACTACTTTATGCAACCAATTTAAAGCCCTTAAACGTAACTAATCGCTCAACAAGTGTTCGGTCAATAAAAAAAGAATAAAACTAATTTTCAATATGTAATTTTTTTTTGATAACTTTTTTTTTAAAAAAAAACGCATAAAATTTGCAAAATCTCATTGTTCTTTATTTGAAACGTTAGATTGGTTCATGACATTTACTTTTTGAAGATAATTTTATTTAAATGTTGACCGCGGCTGCGTCTTAGGTGGTCCATTCGGAAAGTCCAATTTTGGGCAACTTTTTCGAGCATTTGAAAATTCTTGAAATGTTGTCTTATGGAATAGTTGCTGGCTTCAGAAGACTTGACGTAACAAAAAATAGTCTAAAGGCGTTAAATCGCATGATCTTGGTACGGGTCCATAGTTTCTGTTTTCCCTCAAAATGGCCATAGAATCGCGAGCTGTGTGGCATGTAGATAATATGAAACCACATGTCAACCAAAGTTCTTCCATTTTTGGCAACAAAAATTTCAATATCGCCATTGAAAATAGCAACTTAGACCAACCCTTTAGCTACTGGCAAAAGCCGTTAAACTACTTTATGCAACCAATTTAAAGCCCTTAAACGTAACTAATCGCTCAACAAGTGTTCGGTCAATAAAAAAAGAATAAAACTAATTTTCAATATGTACTTTAAAAGTAATCAAGTACAAGACTTATGTGTATGTATGCGCATAAAAACTTAACCCAGACACAACAATTTCCATAGCGTGTGCTACTACATCCTGTCATAACTGTAAACTACACAAGGAAAACAAGAAACCGCCAAAAGCAATAAAAAAGCCAACGATGAGCCGTCAAACTAAAAGAACAAAAACAATAAACTACATAGAAGCAAGGGGTATACAGAAAACAGTAACAACAATGTTTGTTTAACAAAAATTCCTTCCCGTTAGGCGGTGCGAACGGGCTGCACAACTCAACTAGCGGGTACTTTGAAATAGCTGTAAATAAAAGTCTGTATATTTTTTGTGTCCAGAACGAACTGAAGCTAAGAAACAACGCACAGTGATTCACTATGGGTGAGCTTCAGCAAAAATTCGTTGTTGGATCCTTTGGCTCGAATCAATCTTGATATCTGACTCATTGGGTGGCCTCTAAAGTGATCGTGTGTGAATAACCCCACAAAGTAATCATACACAGATGGGACCTTGTTCAAACCAAACTAAGGTGACATAGCAAATGTTTTTCCTCCCAACTCAATATGTGGCAAATAATTTAATCCCTAGTGAACTCTGCTCAAAAAAAGTGAAAAGATCTAAGACCTCTCAAAACCTACATGGTAAATATTACATACATACTTTTGATAGCTGAACTTCTAAAAACTGACAATGAATCCAATGCTTTTCCGATCCAGTTCTTATCCGTTGCAAAAAAGAAAAAAAACGACAGAGATAAAGCGTTAACTTCGATTGTACTAAAGCTATAATCCCCTTCACAAATACTTACGTAAATTTGATCGGAGAAGATACCTCGAAATTTTAATCATTGAAGATACCTCGTTAAATTACAAAAATTTTCCATATAAACATGATTCTGATTGTTCAGTTTGTATGACACTTATGTATATGCTATAGTGAAGCGATATCGCCGGTTCCGACAAAAAATTTCAGATCGTGTACATATTTTTAGGATCTTCGACGTTATCTTCTGGGTGTTACAAACTTTGTGGAAAACTTTTATATATCCTGTTCAAGATATAGAAATCCGTACTAAGAAACCTAGCTCTATATCCGATCCTGTGTTTTCAACCTTGTAATGTTGGAAAAGGGAAGCGAGACGCATTTGCGACAGGGGTAATGCTCGAAAATTCTACGAAAAAATGCGGCGGCTTACATAAGTTTGAGTAGTAGTAGAACCCCCAAAGGTTATCTAGTCTAGCCATAACACAATACACTTCTCCAGCCTGCTGAATGACAGTGAGTGCACAACGCCAGGAAAAGGCGAACCCTGAATCTGAATTTGGTATCCCCGCAAAACTAATACGGCTGTGTAAACTGACGTTGAGTAACACCAAGATATAAGTTCGATACAAAATATATATTCTTCAACCTGCTTTATAAACATATTTTATAAAGAGAGGACCATCTTCATCGACGTTGATATCATCGGCCTTCGCGCCGTTAGTTACAACTTTCAAGGAAGCACAGAAAATGGGTCTGGCAGTGAAAGAGGGCAAGACGAAATATCTCCTGTCATCAAACAAACAGTCGGCGCACTCGCGACTTGGCACTCACGTCACTGTTGACAGTCATAACTTTGAAGTCTTAGATAAGCGTCTATAACCGTAAACACCACCAACAATGTTGGAAATCAACCAGGATTGCTCTTGCCAACAGGTGCTTCGGACTGAGTAGGCAAAACTCTCTCGACGAACAAAAGCTAAACTCTATAGTCGAGCTGTATGCAGAGGCTTGGGCGATGACAACAACCGATGAGTCGACGTTACGAGTTTTCTTCCGAAAGATTTATGGCATTGGCGGCGAATATCGCATTCGATGGAACAATGAGCTGTACGAGATAAACAACGACATTGACATAGTTCAGCGAATTAAAAGACAGCGGCTACGCTGGCTAGGTCATGTTGTCCGGATGGACGAAAACACTCCAGCTCTGAAAGTATTCGACGCAGTACACGCCGGGGGAAGCAGAGGAAGAAGAAGACCTCCACTCCGTTGGAAGGACCAAGTGGAGAAGGACCTGGCTTCGCTTGGAATATCCAATTGGCGCCACGTAGCGAAAAGAAGAAACGACTGGCGCGCTGTTGTTAACTCGGCTATAATCGCGTAAGCGGTGTCTACGCCAATTAAGAAGAAGAAGAAGAATGTTGGTCAACACCTCTTTGAGAGTTTGTTTATGGGCATAAGTTTGAGTAGTAATAGGTTTACTCCTTCCAAAGCGCAATATCATTCCTAAAGTTACGCCATGTTTAAAGATTTGGTTCAAGGTAATAGCTTAGGATACATTATAGACCATAAGTCAAATTATATGGAATATTTAACCTATGATAATAGCTACCGAAGACATTGATCAATAATATTTTTAGTTTAGGTCAGTGCTTTTAGGTTACGGTACATATCAAACCATTACTATGTATGTAATGAATAACCACTCATTCCTAGAACTAACCTCACAAGAACAGAGAACACAATTATATTATTTATACCCACGATTCTTACATTTCTCCCACATAAAACCTTAAAATACAATTGCCAATAATTCATCATTATTGTCCACAGTGCCGACTATGTAGACAAGCAAATGTATAAGCGAAACAATTTCCCCATATAAACAATTTTCGTGGAACCTCCAAAGCGTACGCGAGTGTGTTTTTACTTTGCAGGAATATGAATGTATGAAGTGTTGTTGCGGGGTTGAGTATGTCAAGAGGGCGTAACGCACAACCGGAAGTAAAGCGTGAAAATGCCAACATTGTGGTAAACATTGTGAAACGCCTAAAACTATGTTTCTGAATATTTTCGCTTTGAGTTATGAGCTCACATACCGTATTATATGGCTGTGTTGTACGGTTTTTTTTTCGCTCGCAGCAATTTCGAAGCAAAGTTAGTGAACCAGTAAGAAATCATAAGCTGTCACCATATTGAAAAGTTGTTCCTTTTTATTTATTGCAATTTGCCAATTCTCTATTTTTAGTGGTCTAGCACTTCAACGCCGTCACGATTTGCTGATTTTGCCTGTCAATTGAAGCGTTGACTTTGCTAACTTTGCTAACTGTTAGGTGACGCGAATGTTAAAATACGCCACATGCGACGTCGGTGGTTAGGCTGGCTTGTTGGTGGCAAAATTGTTAAGCTCACTTAGCGGTTTATCTGTGACGGGCACACTTGTGGGTAGTACATACGAGTACTCTCACTGGTGGTCGGAAACTTTTAATATGTCTGCATGGAAGTCGATGTATGTACATGTGTGTACGCGCGCATTTAATTTGCGATTGGTTTTTCAACTCAGTCAGTCATCGAATTAGCATTGATTACCTGAGTAATGTGCGTAATGAAATAACAATTAATTGCATTACATTTGCATTCGCTGTGAATTTACTTATTGTCATTTACGTGTATTTGACTTAATACAATGAAAGTCCAAAGGCTTTAAATACTTTTGTAGCATGCAGATCTAACGCTAAACATTTTCCTATATATTTCATTTATTTGCGTTTCTTTTGGATTTTCATAAACAATAACAATTACGATCACTTCTTCAACATCATAGGATCAATGTACTTAAATATATTCGATAGTTTCGATTTTAAGATTTAAATTGCAAACTCTGCGCCTTTTTACTACCTTCGGCTTACAGATTCCGATCTATTCCAATCCAAAGATCCCCCAGATTTGTTCAACAAAATAAATAGGTTTGTGAGAATCTGACAGCTAGTAACCAAAGTTCATGTTACGAACTTTTAGATGGTAAAAATTTAATGCCATAGAGCCAAAATACATTACCGAGAGTACCTAAAGACCAGTACCGCATCGACTTGATATACATAAGATCGCGTACCAGCTACAAGACATTTGTCTAAAACTGGTCCTTAGTGGAAATTGTTCATGAAAGTAATTACAAAGGAGGAAAGCACTACATCTTAGAGTTTGACCTTTAATATCTTAAATAAGCACACTTTTCTATTTGAATCAACCTACATGTATGTCGTACATACGTGTATTGTAATTAGATCCCTGACCTGAAACACTTTCGGTGTTCTAGATTCTGCAGTAAAGATTAACAGTTATAAATAATACAAACTTAACGACAATTTTGTAGAGACACATAGTCAATCGCATTGCTTACCAATAGTGAAACAGATTTGGCCACAATTTTAACCGAAATAGATATCACGCAAAATTTTATTTAGACCTCAAAACGAAAGGGCAAAGGTAAGGTTATTTTCGTCATAGAGATCTTTTGTTCCATGAAACCATCTGGTTTTAAAGAATAAGTCTTAAATAAAATCTAACCTGAGCTTTAAGCTTGTACTAAATTAAAGCACACAAAGCAAAACAGACTGGAAAAAGTTAAGCGAAAAGTCAGTTTGAGCGCAGATTTCAGAAATAAGGAATATACACATTACTGAAAACTTGGACTAAGTTAAAGCACACTATTTATATGCAAATAAGATCGTAAGCATCAAAGCGATATTATTTATGCTTATGAGTAGGTGTTCCGACTGATTTTTGTATACTGAGGATGTAACCGGCATGAGAACAAAGCAAAACAGACTAAGAAAAAGATAAGCGAAAGTTCATTTTAAGGGTAGATTTCAGAAACACGACAGACCCAAAGAAACTATATGCACAATACTGAAAACTTTGATGTCATAAAGAATAATTAGGGATATTAAAGCCAGATTTTATGAGAATGTAAGCAAAATAGTCAGAAGTATTGTATAATGAAGTCTAGAATGCAAATCTTTAAAAGAAGCTTATTTATGCTTTGCTATAAATATACTCACGAGCTGCGTTTCTCACTGACTTCTTTTTTCTCTTACTTCCCTCTCTTTCTCTCTCTCCTCTCTCTCTCTTCTCTTCTTTTTTTATCTATTTTTCCATATCTTTGGTTCTGCTATAAATAACTCACAGACTTTACTAGTATACTATTTCAGTGAAACATTCGCTTTAATCACAGCAAACAGCTAATGCACGGTTGCGTTGTCAGCTGACTTACTATCCTCCATTTACCTGTCCTCCCTTTGATTCACAGACAATAATGTTTTGAAGCAGGTAACCTTGTGCGTGTCCTTAAATTATCGATTTGCCATTGACATGCATGTGAATTCTTAATGAATGTGGAACGCGGCGAATGATAGAAAGCAAATAGAAATATACTTCAATTCAAAAGAGTATATAAAAAACACTTATTTTTAAAGTTATTATTTTTGCTAAGTGACACTATTATTACTGTTTTCATTATGGATAACTACATAAGTACACTGGCTGACAAAATGTCACAACTATATCAATGAGAAAGAAGGTCGTGCAGGGAAGTTATTTGCATAAATATGTAAATATTTAAAAATAAAGAGTTCACCTTCGTGTCAATCCGGATGTTATACTATATGTTTGTTATATGGGGGTTAGGTCAAATTTTCTCGCAATTTGAATTTCCATTTTAGGCACAAAGATACTCTGTTATCAGTAGAACACGTTCTCTCATTTTGATTCATTTTGATTGCGATATCACAAGTTGTCTTTTTATTTTTTTAGTAGTGTTTAGCATATCATTTTGGAAAGACTTATGTCAGAACAACATTTACAAATCGTTCAACTTTATTACGAAAATTCACGTTCTGTAAAGAATGTGTTTCGCGCGTTTCGCTCAACTTATGATCAACATAATCCTAATGAGCGTACTATTCGCAACATTATCAACCATCTTGAGACCCAGCATTCATTATTTGATAATAAATAAACCGAGAATAGCACGCATTGAATAAAATAAAGTAGCCGTAGCTGAGAGTACTCGAAGACCGTGGGTAGTCGTTTCGACACTGTTCGTTGCAACTCGGAATGGCAAATGGAACGACTTATCTCATTTTACCTCGAAATCTTAAATTGACAGCGTACAAAATACAGCTTGTGCCAGAACTGGAGCCGCTCGATCTTCCGAAGCCACGTCGCCTCGCTCCATTGGCTTTTGAAAATTTCCCAGAAGATCCGACGTTTTCGAGCCAAATTTTCATCAGTTAAAAGGCCATTTCTGCCTCAATGGTTATGTAAATAAGCAAAACTGCCGCATTTGGGAGAAAGAAACAACGGCTTGGTGTGGTTTGTGGGCCGGTAGAATCAATGGTCCATATTTTTTCAAAAATGATGCCGGTGGCAACGCAACAGTCAATGGTGACCATTATCACGCCGTTATAACCGACTATTTGATCCCTGAAATTGAAGCTCGTGATCTCGGCGACATTTGGTTTCAACAAGACCGGGATACTTCCCACACAACGCATCAACCAATGGATTTATTGAGAGAACATTTCGGTGAGCAGATAATTTCACATTTTGGGATGGTCGATTGGTCACCAAGATCGTGTGATATGACACCGTTATACTTTTTCCAATTATGATATGCAAAGTCTATGCGGACAATCCCGCTTCGATTCAAACCTTGAAGCAACGCATTACGCGTGTCATTCGCCAGTTACAAGTCGAAATGCTCGAACAAGTCATCGACTCAAAGGAAGGACCACCTGAGACGTTGCCGCCAATATAAGAATTGAAATAGATAATCATCAAAAAATAAATGCCAACAACTGTTCTTTCGAATGATAATAAACATTCCCCATTAAATTTGAAGTTTTCTGTTTTTCTTTAAAGAAGTAGGGAACCTCGAAATGGATCAACATTTAATTGAACTTTTTAAATTAAATCGCAATTATCTCAAAAACAAGCGGCAACCATATATATATTTTTTTTCTTGATCTAGAGGATATCGTCCATCCGTACATACCCGCTTTAACCCCAAAGTCGGGGGAGGCTAGTTTAAAATTTACCCCAAACAACAAATAGCATATTTACACTCTGTTACAATGTAACAGTTATTAACGGTTTCTGGCTTCATTGGCGATTGTCTTTATCCCTATTCGCCTTATAGCCCTATTTAAAGGTTTACGCTGGATATACATATATATGTATAACTCTCATTAAGTTTATAATGTCTAATTGCGGCTCCAAGATGGCGTGCTGCGCCTTACCAAAAAAAAAAAAAGTTTAAGAAGGCCGTGGCTTTAATTATTGAACAAAAAATGTCGTCTCTGTATGATTCTACATTGACAAATCTTGAGTTTTTTGCAGCTAAATATGGATCAATGATAAAACGGTGCCATAATCTACCGTAGACTGTCAGGCGTGAAGTTACTGCAAAAATTAAATCGAAAACCACACAAGGTCATTATTCAATTTCCCATCACTATAAATAATTTCCTTTGTTCGAAGTGAAATTAAAAGCAATAAATTCATTAAAAAAATACTACTAAAAACCGTAGGACTCACTTTCGGGAGAAATAATTGCTTATCAAAGATCAGTTTTAGAGCCCCTATTGTAAAAGTTTTGCTTTTTTAAAAAAAATCAGAAAAATATATGATTTTTAGAGAAAACCCCTTGCCCCTTTCAAGCAACTCTTAAGGTTTAAACATACCATAAGATTATAAATTTTTAATTTTATTTCAATCTATTAACCTGATTTTCGCTAAGGACTTATACTTTTTTCCTATATCTTAATTTGGTCAGGCATAAGAACACGTGGTAGCATACATTTCAGCGCATTATCGACAAAGTTTAGCGAAGTCACACACCCACTGAGGCAATCTTTACTTAATCAGCTCCCTCATTTTTATTTAAATAAGCGACTTTATTTATCAAAATATTTAAATTGTATTTTTATTTTATTTAAACTTTTATACGTATGTATGTATATATAGGTTCCCACCGATTAAGTGTAACATCTCTGCTACTTTAAACGCATACACACTCATGTAAAAAGTCAAAAGCCAAAATTAATGACATTTGCTGCTCTGCAGTTGATGAAGCTGTCATATAAATATGTCATAATTGTCATTATTTACACACATACGCCCGCATGTAGTTACATACATATATTGACTTTGTTACCCCAATGCTTGTCCTTTCGGCCCATCTCTGTGCTGCTCTCTTCTCAACATATTATATTCCCTACTGTTTGTGCCCACATTTTTCCTGTCGTCGGTTTTTATTAATATGGTCGCTGTCAATGTTGGCATTTATGTTGATTAACTGACACATTTAAATGTGGTAACAACAGTCACGAAAAATGCGCACCATTTGCATACGGCTGGCGAGAGTATATAGCGCCATGCCTCTAAGTATTCGTGTATATGCGTGTGTGTATAATTACGTGCCTCGCAGGCACTTGATTGTGTGTGAATGATAAATGTTCTGAAGACGCATTCATAAACTAATAGCTATTATAAACGTTAATATGCGCTGGGGAAAAGTATATTTAATGTGGCGCAAATATTTTCATTTAAGCCAGAAATTGGTAATGAGGACATATATAGGTGCTGGGAACTGGAAAATGGGAGATCTTGTTAAGGTGTGATTGAAAATTAAGTAAATTATGGTATAAAGTGTTTATTAAATTTATATTAAAATGTACATATTTTCTTGAGGTTGAATCAGCTGTCTGTGGTACATGTTCTTCGTAAAATAAAATCAGTCATCAAAAAGCTCCCAAAGTGAAAATACTTAGGATTTTTCCAAACACTTTTTCCTAAGCGTGAACTTCAAGTGATAAATTGCAACTCCAGTCAACATAGTTATTTTTCAGAGAGAGTGAGAGAGAGTCATATTTAGTTATAAATTCAGTTATTAATTCAATTATATTATCAGTTATTAATTCAGTTATATAATCAGCAACTTGCATTCGGTCGAAGGCACTGAGTCATTAAAGAGAGGTTATATATTCACTCACTCGCATTCAGTCGAATTCATACGTCGAAGGCACTGAGTTATTAAACAAGGCCTGATAAGTCTTAGTTTTTCAAAAAATATAAAAGTACTAGCGACTAGCGAATACTTCACTTCAAGTTTACATTTAGAATCTGTTATTAGCTAATTTGAAACTTTTAAAAATAGATCTTAAATATAGATATGTAATCGACTTTAGACAGATACCTATGACCAGGTTTACATCTGCTCAACACCAAAGAAGTCTATCGATTCCAATCGGTCAAATTGGCATGGAAAATTGATTTCTATTGCGCCGACAACTAACAATCAAGCAAATAAAACAAAATAATAAGCGAAAAGTAAAAGCAGCAAAGTCAACAAGTCAAAGCTTTAGCAAATGAAAGTTAAGGGAAACTAAAAACACAAAGCCATCACAGTGCAGAAAGCAACCGGCACTAAACAAACAAACAAAAAACCAAACAAAACAGAAAAGGTATAATAAAAATAAGAAGCAACAACAAAACCAAAATACGAAAGTTTAATGTAAACCATAATCAACGAAAGCGAGTTGGCAATGAAATATTGAAATTCACCGCGGTAAATATGAGTGTAAGCAAGGCATAGAAAGAAATGAGAGCGCAGAGCATAAAACGGTAGGCGTATCAGTTATAATGCATAAAAGAATAATCGACATTTTTTATTGTGTCGACAAAAAATAAAGTAAAGGAACGCGAGGCTTTGCTTAGCGCAAAGACGGAAGCACAAACGGAAACGACTTCGCGACAGCTTGTGAGCGTACGCGCCAAGCAATAAAATTGAAATTAATATTCGGAGGATGGCGAGGTTATGAGTAAATGTAATAATAAGTGTAAATAAACATAAGCAAACACATATTTGCGATAATATTGGGGATCTGGCATAAATTAGCAAAGCTTTTTTTCATCGCCATAAATTTTACTTCATTTTGTGAGAAGTTTGCTGAGATGCAAGTAATTTTTTATAATCATCTTAAGTCAATAGGCTTGAATACGGTCCCTGATGAAAATCAAGGAATTTGAAGCAAATTTGACTGGTAAAGTATTGTAAATTCTGCTCAAGAACACCATAAATCTAAAGATATAAAGCTATAAAATTATCCTTTAGCTTTCTAAGGTATTTAGCGAATAGAGAGAGCAAGCTCATTTCACCAGATCTAGATCCGATTGGTGAACAGTAAGTCATGGCAAACCAAACCAAGTTTTCCAATCGGTAGAGTACACATTACATTAAGGGTAACGCAAATAGATCACAAGGTGTGGTGCTCATCTCTTATCTCTCAAAACGTTTTTATACCCTGAGCAGGGTATATTAAGTTTGCCACGAAGTTTGTAACACCCAGAAGGAAGCGTCAGAGACCCTATAAAGTATATATATAAATGGTCAGAATGTTGAACTGAGCCGATTTAGCCATGCCCGTCCGTCTGCCTGTCTGTATATACGAACTACTCCCTTAGTTTTTGAGATATCGTTTTAAAATTTTGTAAACATCATTTTATCCTCAAGCTCCTCATTTGTCGGAACTGCCGATATCGGAGCACTATAACATAAAGCTGCCATACAAACTGAACGATCGGAATCAAGTTCTTATATGGAAAACTTTTGCATTTGACAAGATATATTCACGAAATTTGGTATAGATTATTTTCTAAAGCAACAATGTAATCTCCGAAGAAATTGTTCAGATCGGTTAACTATAGCATATTGCTGCCATACAAACTGAATGATCGGAATCAAGGGCTTGTATGGAAAACTTTCGCATTTGACGTGGCATCTTCACGAAATTTAGTATGAGTTATTGTTCATAGAAATAATGTAATATCGGAAGAAATTCTTCAGATCGACTCACTATTGCATACAGTTGCCATACAAACCGAACTATTGGAATCAAGTTCTTGTATAGAAAACTTTCTCATTTGACATGGTATCTTCACAAAATTTGACGTGGATTACTGCTCAAGGTAATAACATAATCTCCGAAAAAATTGTTCAGATCGGATTACTATAGCATATAGCTTCCATACAAACTGAACACATAGTTACTAAAAGAAATGCACCTATGAAGGGTATATTAGCTTCGGTGGAGCTGAAGTTAACGTTTTTTCTTGTTTTTTTTTTTTCAAAACGAATTTTTTCAGCTAAATAATTTCAGCACGTAATTACTTACGTGCTTACTTAGCATAGGTTATTATTGAAGAAATATTTCCTAATTATCTAATTATGAACTGAAGAGTATGTTACTTAATTATTATGTCCACATATGAATTGGAGGGTGCAACATGAATTGACTTAGGGGGTTATATAAGTACAGGTAGAATTTTCAAAAAATAATTTTTTTTAACAGTTTTTTATTTTATTTTCTTAATGTGCATATATTTAAAAATACACACAGAAAATTTCATATCATTCCGGTCAGTACTTTCGATGTTACACGCAAATTAGAAAAGGTGTTTCAGAGGGCTTGAAAGTACTAGTCCAAATTTTAGTCCCAAATTTGAACACGAGTTTCTTGAATATAATTTTTAGTAATTAACTGATGATTTTTTCTCATCGATAATTTTGGTCAAAAATATATACATATTTTTTTTGAGAAACCAACATTTTGCTTATCCCTTCGATTAAATACTAAATTTAACATTATTTTAATGAAATCTATTTGACTTTTAAATTTCAGAGGATCCACTTCAGAAATATGTGTGTACAGTGGTTACCGCAAAACGTCTTTTTTGTGAGGAGCTCCCGAAGATCAGCAGTAGTTCCTTTCCTAATAAATATTTGTACTAAGTAATACTAAATCTTAAAATATAATTAGCAGATACCATTAATACATATGTGTACATTTTGGGATCAATAATTTAAAAAGTTTTCTCAGAAAAAAATCTGGAAAAATCGCTTTTTTGGCTTTCTAGCTGTATACAAGGTGCGTTCCAAAGTAAACTTTTTGAATCTAGCACCCCCTGGTGGCGCCATCTATATGTCGACTGGTGCATTAGAATCTGCTCTCTTTATCGATTATCCAGTGAGCATTTCATGAGATTTCATTGATTGGAAGTGAAGTTATTGCGTTTTAAGTGTCAGTATGTTTGTGTTATCGGTGCGAAAATGAGCTTCGAACAAATAGCCAACATTAAATTTTGTTTTAAAATTGGAAAACTTTTACCGAAACGTTTCAATTGATGAAACAAGTTTATGGCGATGATTGCCTATCCTATAGCAGAGTGCACGAGTGGTTTCAACGTTTTCAATGTGGTCGTGAGGACATATGTAAATGACGATCAACATGTGGGCCAATCCAAAATCCGTGATCACCGGTAATTCCATCGAAACTGTGCGTGAATTCATCAAAAATCAGCCGAAATTCATGGAAATGAAATTGAACATCTCCAAAACATCGAATTATCACATTTCGACCGATCATTTGGGCTTACGAAAGGTGTGTGCACGGTTTTCTCCGCATAAATTGACTGACGACCAAAAATTGCTCAGAATCCAATATTCAAAGGACGATTATTTGACCAAATATCACATTTTAACCATTAACCACTCGCCGTATTCACCTGATATGGCACCGTGCGACTTCTTCCTTTTCGGAAAAATGCATTTGCCCATGAAAGGAAAGCGTTATGCAGACGTAGAGCCCAATTCAAAAGGCTTGCACAGCATACTACTAAAACGCTCGTTTCGTGCAAAAAGCTCTATTGAAGCAGAGGAGACTATTTTGAATAAAATAAATTGATTTTGCCGAAAAACACATTTGTTCTTTTTTTTAAGTCCTGTTTACTTTGGAACACACTTTGTATAACGCCTTAAGTTCTATTTAACTCAATCAATATCCCTTCTTTCGGTAAATAATCATTTTTATACTCTCGCAACAAAGTTGCTAAGGAGAGTATTATAGTTTTGTTCACATAACGGTTGTTTGTAAGTCCTAAAACTAAAAGAGTCAGATATAGGGTTATATATACCAAAGTGATCAGAGAGACGAGTAGAGTTGAAATCCGGATGTCTGTCCGTCTGTCCGTCCGTCCGTGCAAGCTGTAACTTGAGTAAAAATTGAGATATCATGTTGAAACTTGGTACACGTATTTCTTGGCTCCATAAGAAGGTTAAGTTCGAATATGGGCAAAATCGGCCCACTGCCACGCCCACAAAATGGCGAAAACAGAAAACCTATAAAGTGTCATAACTGAACCATAAATAAAGATATTAAATTGAAATTTGGCACAAAGGATTGCATTAGAGAGGGGCATATTTGGACGTAATTTTTTTGGAAAAGTGAGCGTGGCCCCGCCCCCTACTAAGTTTTTTGTACATATCTCGGAAACTACTATAGCTATGTCAACCAAACTCTATAGAGTCGTTTCCTTCAGGCATTTCCATATACAGTTAAAAAATGGAAGAAATCGGATAATAACCACGCCCACCTCCCATACAAAGGTTATGTTGAAAATCACTAAAAGTGCGTTAACCGACTAACAAAAAACGTCAGAAACACTAAATTTTACGGAAGAAATAGCAGAAGGAAGCTGCACCCAGACTGTTTTTTTTTAATTGAAAATGCGCGTTGCGTCGCCCACTTATGGACCAAAAACGATATCTCAGGAACTACTGAACCGATTTCAATGAAATTCGGTATATAATATTTTCTTAACACCCTGATGACATGTACGAAATATGGGTGAAATCGGTTCACAACCACGCCTTCTTCCAATATAACGCTATTTTGAATTCCATCTGATGCCTTCTCTGTATAATATATATACATTAGGAACCAATGATGATAGCGGAATAAAACTTTACACAAATACGGTATTTGAAAAATATGTAAATGACGGATAATGAAATCTCGATTATCACTTTATCATGCGAGAGTATAAAATGTTCGGTGACACCCGAACTTAGCCCTTCCTTACTTGTTTCTTTTGGCAATTATACCAAATCAATCAATTCTGTCTATCATAAATATGCTACGATCAAGAATGTGTCACACTTTTGAAATTGTTTTCCTTTTTAAGATAACAATTTTTAACTGATAAACCCTTTTAGACTGCCTAAGATAACAATAATTAAATAATAAGGCTACTCATCTCATTTTCTCTCGAGTATATGAATTAGCTCCAAATCAACTTAATGCGCATATGTAATCAAAGAATAAACAAAATTCATTTCTGAATGGTCTGTTTAACCCAAATCCCAAAAATGCACAAAGAACTTACATGTGTGTATTTTATGTAATTAATTAAATCATAAAAGAGAAATCTTGATTTTATGCAAGCAAAAGAATGTATATGAGTGTAACCGAGCTTAACTCCTTCAGCAAACATTGTCAAAAGAAAACAAGACATTGTGTAGTATATCATATTTTGCGGAAACGCCTGAGACCATTCCACAATTAACAAAAGAGAGGGAAGGGCAAAGAAAGCATACTTATGCAACTTACATGCTATTAAGTGTTGATCTCCCCAAACTACAATTTCGGGTAGCGTGATGTACTCATTTAAACATATACAGAATTTATGTGTAAGCTCGTGGCTTGCGACTCAACCATAAAATTACTGTCTCGCCTCTTCACTAAATTGAGTTAGCGTATAGCGCCACAGCAAATGACGTTATATATACAAACATACATATATTACACATACTTACATAAAGGACACGCAATTGCTTATGCTGCTGCTATGTTCTCTACAAGTGCCGCACACACACATACATAGAGCAAGTAGCAGTTACTTTATTAAATCTAAACTGAACTTGTAGTGGCATCAAAAGTTACACAGCTTCCCACAAAAGCTCGTTTCTCACCGAAATCCGCTAGTTGACACTTCACTTGTATTGTCAGTTCATTATCAACCAAAAATATTTCACATACACACAAACACAAGCATGTCAGTGTAGTTGTACAAAATAAGTTTTAAAGTTGGTTGGCCAGAAATAACCGGAGTGCCGTCATTAATGTTACATTGGGGCGCTTTTCATGAGTTTAACTCGTGCTTGACATTTTGTCGTAAAGATACAAAATGTAATGCGAACTTAATTATATTTCAATGAGGGCGTTTTATGAAGGCTGCATCGTTATAGGAGGGGCTGCTAACCCTAACTAATCAATTGTTTTACTATATAACTAAATTAAATGTTGAATGAGTGTAAATTATTTTATATGTACGTGTAGTTTGCCAATATCCGCTCCATATTTTTATTTAAATAAAATTTGAGTACTTAGCAAGTTCACACGCAAAACATAACTAAGCAAGGTCAGAAATTTTTTTATTATTTTTTTTTTTTTGAAAAAAAATTGAGCACCAAGATTAGCATTCCGCAAATATTTTCTAAATTAATTAAGGTTTCTACAATATCTCACATTTCAAAGATTTTGCTTCTATGTACAGGTATGTATATTAGCACCCCTGCTCTCTGAGAGCACTCATCAGCAACTCGATATAAGGGAACGCTATTTCAAGCTCCTAACGTACAGCTGCAAACGAAACCAACAGTTTTCGGAAAAAGCAAAAGAACAGCTGGTACGATGAGGAGTGTTATGTCGCAGTGGAGAGAAAACAGACTGCCTACCTCACAACGATACAATCGACCACAACACGTGCGGGATGGGATTGATACCGAGAGTTGAAGAGGATAAGCTTGACGAGCTGTATGAGCTATGCGACGAATAACAGAAAGTTTCAAGACCGGAGAATACTCTTGTAGAACACCCAGAGGTGATCTAGTGACTGATGCCTAGAGCATACTAAAATTAGGAGGGAATACTTTTCCAGCCTGCTGAATTTCAGTGAAAGTATGACGCCAGGAGTAGGCGATGACCATGAAGAAGTTCGAATGGCAATTACCCGTCTAAAGGACAACAAAGCGATGGGAGCGTATGGATTGCCCGCCGAGCTATTCAACGACGGCGACGAAGAACTGATAAGAAGTTTGCATCAACTTTTTTGTAGAATATGGTCGGGCGAATGCATACCGACGTTGGAATTTGTGTGTGATCTGCCTAATCCACAAAAAGGGAGACATCACAATCGGCGCTATCTACCGTAAAATAAGCTTACATAACAAAGCATATAAGTATCTATCGAGCGTACTGTGTGATAGATTAAAGCCAATGATTAGATTAGACCTTATCGGTGTGGTTTCAAACCTGGAAAATCAACAACTGCCCAGATATTAACCAAAAAAAAAAGAAAAGACCCGTGAAAATAGGATCGACACACGCCACCTCTTCGTCGATTTTAAAACTGCTTTTGATAGCCCGAAAAGGAGCTGTCTTTATGATGCTATGTCTGAATTTGGTATCTTCGCAAAACTAATGCGGCTGTGTAAACTGACGTTGAGCAATACCAAGACCTCTCTGAGCCGTTCGACATCAAACGAAGTTTCAGACAAGGCGACTCCCTATCGTGCGACTTCTTCAAGACTTCTTCAGTCTTCAAAACTGTACATCTACCGGCGTACGCCGTGATATCGATATCATTGGCCTCAGCGTCCGCGCCAGAAACCAGCAGTAACAACAACAACAACGTCAGCCTCGAAATCCAACGCAGAATAACTCTTGCCAACGGGTGCTACTTCGGACTGAGTAGGCACTCTGCAAGTCACTCATCAATCTCGTACTGCTTACTATATGGTGAAGAGGTATGGACAACGAAAACATCTAAAGAGTTGGCGTTACGATTTTTTGAGGGAAAGGTTCTGCGCATTAGCAACGGCGAATACCATAGTCGATGGAACGATGAGCTGAATTAAGAAACAGGGGCACACTGGCTAAATCAAGTCGTCCGAATGGATGAAAACACTACAGCTCTGAGAATATTTAACGCAGTACTCGCCGGGGGAAAAAAATTGCTTATACGGAAAATGTTCTTTGGAATGTTCTGAATAATTTTGCTTGGATCTTATACCGGTTTGGAGCCATCGATTTTTAGGTGAAGCTTTTTAGGGACTATAAAAACATTTTTCGTCAGTTTTTGTGGCATACCAATAAAATTTAAAACGTAGGTGCATTTCGATAATATATTGATCATTTTTCGGAATCGGCAAGATTGAACGACTATATCACATATCTCCCATACAACCGATTATTCAGATTTGGTAAACTTCACCTTAGAAATCATTGACTCGAACCCGGTTTTTGACGCATAGTCTCTTAGGCAAAGTTATTCCGACTGATCATTGAGAACATTTCCTGCATACGCGATTTTATAGTAAAACAAGAAAAAACGTTAACTTCGGCTGCACCGAAGCTAATATACCCTTCACAGGTGCATTTAATTTAATAACTATGTGTTCAGTTTGTGTGGAAGCTATATGCTATAGTAATCCGATCTGAACAATTTTTTCGGAGATTACATTGTTGCCTTAGAAACAAATCTATACCAAATTTGGTGAAGAGACATTGTCAAATGTGAAAGTTTTCCATACAAGAACTTGATTCCGATCGTTCAGTTTATATGGCAGCTATATGTTATAGTGGTCCGATATCGGTCATTCCGACAAATGAGCAGCTTCTTGAAGAGAAAATGACGTTTGCAAAATTTCAAAACGATATCTTAAAAACTGAGGGACTAGTTCGTATATATACAGACGGACGGACAGACAGACAGACGGACATGGTTAAATCGACTCAGCTCAACATACTGATCATTTATATATATACTTTATAGGGTCTCCGACGCTTCTTTCTGGGTGTTACAAACATCATGACAAACTTAATATACCCTGTTCAGGGTATAAAAATCGACGGAAATCATTACATGGGATATATTTGATTGTTTGAAAACCCCTTTCATAAAGTATAGCGGTTAGGGGTAGTACTCACTGAATCTGATATATTTTTTTACTCAGTAATACACTCTCTGAGTTTCTTTAGGGCAACCCACATATAGACCGATATATACGGCATAAAGTTAACCTGAAGTTTGAAAATCTGTGTAAGAGGCATATCAGCGCTTTACCTACGTATAGTCTTCATATCAGTTGCATAGCAATTATGGCCACTAAGGTTAACAAATACGGTAGCTAGGGGCTTGGAAAATTATGGTCCAACTTTCACAGTTTTAGGATGTAACGTGCCATGGTCGAAATAGTTTTTTGTACAAAGTCTTAATCCCATAACTTCTTTGGCACTGGTAAAGTGAAAGAATCGGATGGAATTTAAAACTATATATGAAATGTTTCGTAAAAAACTTATTTTCTTCTCCTTCTTTATATTCATGACTATCTTCAGCCGCAATAAACTGCCCAAAAATAGTTCCAAAGAGTTTTGTAGAAAGGTAAATAGTGAAACTACCACGCTTTGATTCTTTCATACACATGCCCAAACAATTTTTATTGTAGTAAAATTGATTGGGTTTTCACACTTTATCCATGTTTTGTCACCATCAAACAAATATGCGTGGGCGTATACGTAACTTTCGCCTGAATAGGGTTTGACAAAACAGCGAAAACATTTGCGAAATTCCACCAAAAAATACTATACATTTTTCGTTTAAAGCTCGTGTATTCATTGTGTCAACATACATTATAATGTAAAAAATATCCACATGTAGGGAGGCATGTATAAAATTGGCATTTGCGTCTATCACGCACTGCCAACGTTACAGTAAATGCGGTTGGGAGTAAAAATATGCAAATTCGCTCAATATTACCGATACTCGTGACATCCACATGCGTAAATCAAATTATTGTCAATATGTCATGACAGCACATGAACATTAGCATTTCCCGGGCAAAAAAAATTGCGAACGCGCAAAAAGTGAAAGCAAAATCAAATAAATTTACATACACACAAAACTGTATGCACTTAAATTGATACCGTTAGAGCGTTATTTCCCATGGTGCCGATTGAAATGTTCTATTTTTGGTGTTCTACAGCTATTTTAGTGATACCTCAATAAGTCATATACAACGTAGCAATATGTAAAAAGTAGCCAAAAATATGAGGTAACTTATTATACAAAATCTGAATAATAATATTAAAATGAACCGTATTACTATTGTTTTTAAGTAACTTAGACCAGATTTTATACCAGTTTAAAAACACATGCTTATCATTTCTAGATATAGCTCTTCATATTAAAATGAATACGATTGCCATAATTTTTAAATACCTTAGACCAGATTTAAACTTTCTACCAGAGTTTATACCAGTTTAAAAACTCATGTGTAGCATTTTTAAATAAAGCAATGCTATGTTATTAAGAATAAGATTATTAACATAATTTTTAATAAAGTTAGACAGATTTTTATTTTCAACCAGATTTTATACCAGTTTAAACACTCTGGTTTAGCATGTTTAGATTCATTAACAATTATTTATTTAAAAAATTAATGACATTGTTATAGTTTTAAAGAATTTAGACCAGATTCAAATTTTTAACCAGATTTTATACCAGTGTAAAACTGCATGTTTAATCACTTTGCTTTCCCATGCTTATATTCAGTAACAATAATTTAGTTCAAGAATGAGTAATATTACCATAGTTTCAAGGAACTTAGACCAGATTAAAATTTTCAACCAAATTTTATACCAGTTTAAACACGTATTTTTAGAAGTCTTAGATACAGTAATGCTATTTATTTAAAAAATTAATAATATTTATATAATTTTTAATGAATTTAGACAAGACTTAATGATGCAGAATTTTTCGAAAAAATATGTTTCGACTAGTTCGCCAAAGGCATCAACCTTTATTGTAAATTAATTGGGTTATGTACGTTTATTTGAATTTAAAATAAAAAATAAATGAGATTATGTGACATTTCTTCAGTTCACAAAAATTTTAGACCATATACTAAAAGTTAAATTATTATTTTTTCTTTTTAACTAATGCTAGAGCATAAAAGTCTACACTTCGACACATTCCTTTTATTGACTTAAGTAAATATTCTTTTACATACGAATTGCTTCCAAAAGGAAAAACAAAATATTTTGTCCGGTTTTGTATGATTCAAGTAATGTAGAAAATATGTTTAAGAAAGTGTCAGCGTTTACTGTGAAAATTAAGTCTCTATTTTTTCCTAAACCAAAATTAACTAATTTATACCAGTTTTCAATTACTATTACAATAAGTATTTTGTTTTTCAGTTGAAGTACTGCATTTATAGAAATTCTGGACTGTTATAAAACTGTTCTGAATGTTTTAAGATATTTAACATTTCGACCAGTTTCGACCAGTTTTATACCAGTCCAAAATTCTATATTATCAGCATTTCTACAGAAAAAAAAACATATTTTTTTAGTAATTTAAAACATTTCGACCAGTTTTATACCAGTCCAAAAAAGATTTATATGTCTCGTTCTACTTCTAAAACGAACATATGTACACAAATGTTTGTACGCTTTCATAACTTTAAGATTTGCTTTGTAATATACCAACGCAGTCATATTCCTTGTAGGATCATGAATTCCAAAGCCCTTTGCAAAATGCCTCTCGGAAATCTGAAGATTTTAGCATTAGTGTTGTCAAATATACCAAGCGTTAACACCTGCGGCTAAACGCAATAAAATTTATGAATGGCAAAAAATTAGCAGACTAACTACGTTCGGTACAAACGGAATAAGAGGAAGAATGAAAGAAAGAAGCGTAAATAAACTTGCGTGTGTACTTATGTATGTGCATAGATATTTACTAATATAAGTGTGTATACTACTATAAACATTACGCTGCTATATGTGTTCTGCACCCACAGATTATAAATAAATCCGTTTGTAGCTAAATTTAGACGTATAAGATCGCTAAGCTCGAATAAATATGCGTTATAAATATCTTCTGCGCACATATGAGCATATCTAAGTTGTTATACCAGTTGGTTCCATTAGCTATAGCAAACACGAAGGGACAGTTTTTTTTATTAAATCACCAAGCGACTCTGAATACTCAGTTGTAGAAAACCCTTAGGTGTCTCGTTGCAACGAAGAAAGAAACTAACTCTTTATTGCACTAACAACAAATTGCATTCTAAAGTGTCTCTTACACACGTATTTGTTCAGACTAAGTGTAGTCAATTTTTAGGCACAAAAAGCAAACAATAGCTCAACGGTGTCAGGTGGAAACAAGCAGTACTTGCCGTGTCACCAAGGCATTATATTCGTCTCACAGTTCGGCCGCGGTGTCAGTGGCAAGTAGCATGCAATAGAAGCGTGACTGACGACATTTGACGCATTGTTGCTGGCGCCTGAGTTTTAGGGTATTAGTGGCGGGAATAGCACAAGTATTTCTAATGCAACGTTGAAAACTGCTGGGTGTTGGAGGCGTTATTTTGTTAGGCTTGAAAAAAAAAAACCAAACATAATAGAGAGTTTCGTAATAATTGTTAAATTAATATATGCATTTTACGCTCAATCGTTATAGATTTCCCAATTTAAATTTTATTTTTTGCTAATTAAAGTAATGATTTGTTATACTTTCAAGAGGGTATATTAAATTTCCCACCCACAGAGTGTATAATACTCAGAAGTAAACAGCTGAGACGACGTACTTAGATTAAATGATCAACGTGACTGTTATATGCGAACTAGTCCCCCAGCTTTTGAGATACCGATCTGAATCTTTGCATACAAACTGAACTATCACAATTAAGTTCTTCTATGAAAAACTTTTGGCAATCAGAATAAAATCTTTGTATGGAAACTGCAACCGAAGTTAAGGTTGTTTTCAATATTTTTTTCGCCAATTTTAGATTCCACGTGTAGACAGGTTCTTCTCAACTTGGTCTTTCCAACGGGGTGGAGGTCTTCGTCTGCTTCTCCCGGTGGGTGCTGCGTCGAATACTCTCAGAGCTGGAATATAATCATTCATTTGGACGACATTTCCCACCCAGCGTAGCCGCTGCCTCTTAATACACTGAACTATTTGAATGTCGTCGTATATCTCGTACAGCTTATCGTTCCATCGACGGCGATATTCGCATTGGCAATGAGAAAAGAACCATAAATCTTCCTCAGAACCTTTCTGTCGAAAACTCGTATCGTCAAATGTTGTCATCGTCCAGGCCTCTGCACCATATAGCAGGACGGGGATGATGAGTGACTTATAGTGTTTGGTTTTTGTTCGTCGGGAGAAGACTTTACTTCTGAATTGCCTACTCAGTCCGAAGTACCGCCAAGCAAGAAGCAAGAGATATTCTGCGTTGGATTTCGAGGCTGACATTGTTGCTGGTGTTAATGCTGGTTTCAAGATAAACGAATTTATTTACGACTTCGAGGTTATGACTGACAACAGTGACATGGTAGCCAAGTCGGGAGGACAGGAGATATTTCGTCTTGTCCTCGTTCACTATCAGACCCATTTGCTTCGCTTTTTTGTCCAACCTGGAGAAAGCAGCACTAACGGCACGGTTTTTATGGCCAATGATATCGATGTCATCGGCGTACGCCAGCAGTTGTACACTCTTGAAAAAGATTGTACCTTCTCTATTCAGCTCTGCAGCTCGAATTATTTTCTCCAGGAATAGATTGAAGAATCGCACGATAGGCAGTCGCCTTGTCTGAAACCTCGTTTGGTATCGGACGGCTCAGAGAGACCTTCCCCGATCCTGACAAAGTTTTTGGTATTGCTCAACGAGAGGATGGAGCTCTGGGGCCATTCACTTGGGAGTGGTAAGCAACGATTATTTTACATATGGGTCAAGCAGCTCACGACTTCCAGTCTTAGATCAAGTATCCTCTGAGTAGCCAAAAAAAATCCGTTTGAAGGCGAGCTAAAGTGAAAATGGGAATCATCCCACCTCAGGATTGTGCGCTGGGTTTGGGACACGCCACGCAAAAAGCACCTCCAATGAACAGAACACAACGGCCTCGAATTAGTGACCCCCTTTTTATCAGAGGTATTAGTGTTTGTAATTAAATTTTTTTTTACCATTCTACTTTTTTATTAATTTTTGTTCTTTCAATGAAAACGTTCGACCGGTTTTAAAGGTAATGCTCAACACATTTAAGGAAACTTTCTTATTAGAGCCAATGAAATTTTCGACTAGATTCCAACAACTTCAAAGCTTAATTTTTTATATATTATTTTATACAGTTTCTATAAGATTTTCGACTAGTTTCCTCAATTTTATTAAAGCAGAAATTAATTTTTATAATTCAAGTGTTTTCGAGATATTTTCGAGTTTCGGCTAGATTTAAGAAGAATAAAAATTATCATAAACAAACTAAAACTCAGTTGATAAAAATATGCGCAACACATTATTATGCTTACGATCACATCTACTTCAGTAAAGCTGAATATTTACGTACTTATTTACATAATTCCAACGTATCACATGCCCAAATATTCAACATAAGCATTGCAACACTTCGGAATTCATGTTTTATTGCACATCACGTCTAACAGATGCCCCTAAATTGAGCAGAAACAATGACGATGGCGACGCGCTACATTTCACACTAATTAGACAGGCGAACATTGCCGAACACAAAACACTTTAGTGCACTGAATTAAAGGTCTGCTTGTTCTTAAGAATATGCAATGTGTGTATATATATTTGTAAATTAAGAGATCATAATTATTGCTTAATTTATGCACCATTGCAAGGTAAGTCACTACAGCAGTAGCCAAGCACGTGCATATTCGCTAAAAATACATATGAAGCATGTCTACCTACTTATATACATACATAGCTTTTATTGCTCAGTAGTAAATTCACATCATCTTACATCTCATACCTTAGAAAATGTTTTTAATATACTTTACGTATTAAAACCGAGAATTTTTCTTTGAAGTTCATGTCTGATCGCTTAACCACTCATTAATGTATACACCGCCACATGAGTGTGTTTATTTAAGGCTTGATAAACACTAAAAAAGCAATTATAGACTTAGAATTCGTAAATTAATAAACAATTATGGAAATTTTTTCACATTTCACACGCTGAGTAATTTGGCTTTGAAATCCCCAACTTATACAAAGTGAAATACGTGTGATACCCATCAGTACCGATAATATTAAATATGTGTCTAATGATTACATAAGTGCGGTGTGGAATTTTTATACTTTCGCAACATGTTGCCAGAGACTATTAATTTGTTCACCAAATGCTTGTTTGTAATACCTATGATATACAGAATTATATATAACTGTAGAATTAACAAGTAAGGAAGGGTTAAGTTTGGGTGTAAATAATCATTTGATTCTCTCACAACTTGCAAGGATCAAAGCCTGCCGAACACCTTCAGGTGTTGATTAACTTCATATTGAACTCGAACATTTAGAGATAACTACTATCTGGCAACGAACGAAATAATGATTTTCGTTATTCTGGCAGATTTCAAGCCGAATATGTCGTTCAGTGTATGAGTTATCCTCATAAAATTGTTAAAAAAATATGTTATCGAGTATACTTGAGCAATGCCAAAAGTTAAGTCAATCAGTTTTTTAGCGCTGAGTATAAATTAAATTGGTCTACACCATGGCCAAGGTCCAATACTCGTACAACAACTTTGGATCCTCTGGTTGATGTTTTTCTCGGACACGAAATATTTGTATTAAAATCAAGCTAATTAAAAAAGCTAAGCTAAAATATATATGGCATATGAGGAAACCATGAATAAAATAGAGTAATCAAATTTAGTGAGTCTATAAGTTAATAAAATGCCGAATTTGATTGTAACACAACATTTTTATTATGAATTTTTTCCAACACCTTAAAGTATTTCCCTGGCTTTGATTCTAGCAAGTTGCAAGAGTATGTACGGTTACGCCCGAACTTAGCTCTTCCGTACATGTTTTGGAACTCAAAATTGTGAAAGTGGTGGTAACCCTTCATAAAAATACAAACACCAGTATACTGGATAGAACATAGTAATTATATCCACCTTTAGCTTTTACATACAAATTTCCAACTCTAAATGATCTTGACAGGGTAAATACAAGTATGTTGCTTTTAGAGATATTCCTTTAACTGTCCAATCTTCTCAAGAAATATGTAGCCAGCTATGAAAGTTAAATATTTCTATAAAATTGCTGATTTTCACAAACGATGGCAACCAATTTGCTTAAAAATTGTCATATCATATTGATCTCTCACTAATAAAGGGCGGATCCACGGGGCATAAAAAATCCACAATTAAACAAATAAATATTCGGAGGATTTTGTGACGTTCATAGACGCTTTCGGTGAACTTACGAAAGATACTTATGAAAATGAACCCAAGGACTCTTCAGATAGAGATGAAGAACCGAGCACGAGTGCAGATATACTGTGCAACTTCGAGTTTATTGTTGGAATTTTCTATTTCAGTGATGTTTTGTCATTACGGTACACACCTACTTGTACCGTACGCTATATATTAGGTTGTCAAAAAAGTCTTGCGGTATTTTCGCTAGTTGGCGCTGAAAGCGCGTAGTTCTAGTTTTATTCGTCGCATCGGGTCATGCTATACCTTTTTGGAAAGCTCATTTCACGCGCTAACACGTGTTTGATTGATTGTCGTTTCTTTTAAGTCGTTCGTGAGTTATAGCGTCGCAAACATGGAGCAAAATAAAGAGAAAATACGGCATATTTTACAGTACTACTACGATAAAGGCAAAAATGCATCTCAAGCCGCCAATAAAATTTGTGCAGTTTAGGACCCGATACAGTTTCCATTTCCACCGCACAACGATGGTTTCAAAGTTTTCGTTCTGGTGTAGAGGTGGTCAAAGATGCGTCACGCTCCGGAAGGCCTATCGTCGAAAATTGCGATAAAATCGCTGAATTGGTCGAAAGAGACCAGCAGCATCGGTCAAGAGCTGGTCATGAGCAATCGAAAATTCATTTCAATTTCAATAAAAAAAAAAATCAATAAAAATACCGCAAGATTTTTTTGACAACCCATTAAATATCCCAAAAATTTTGCTGAGCTTATTCTTCAATTTATGGTATGCTCTTATTCTAAGTTCTCACCTATTCAGAGAGAGAGAAAGCGATTTTATGCATTTTTTTCGCGCGTTTTAGATAATTCGTAAACTATGATCGTGTACTGGTATTACGAAGGAGTATTTGAAATCTATCCGCACCAATAACTGACAGATATATTAATATCAATATTAACTATACATACATACATACATAGTGTTCCATTCTTATTATGAAATTTTCTTCCTTTTAGTGAGTAAGTGCACAAATTCCTTTAATCGCCCATTAAACGTCATGAATGCCTTATGAATTCTACAAATACCCCCAGGCATACTCACGCGCATAATGATTTACGCACTCACATGCCACATACGTAGGTACTATTTATCACCAACTCGACGGGCAACGCAGTCGTCGCCGTTGTGATGGAATTTCTCGTTAGCAGCGAGTACAGCAGCTGACTGCAAGTTTTTATCGCCTTGTAATTAACACTTCAAACATATTTGGCATATTTCAACTGCGAGTATATTTCAATACATTTTTTTTGGCGAAATAATGTTTATATTCATATATAAACTGTGTTAAGTGTAAGTAATTGGTTTTAAAAATATTTCTTTGAACTGAATTATTACTCCAAGAAAACAATTTTATTTTTCATGATACTCTAACATTCCAACCAGATGCGCCATATATTTCTAAAGTAAACTATTTTCCCTCGCTAAATATGACGAATTTATTAAATTTCCTTATTTTTCTTTGAATTTGATATTTACGAACTTCATGCGTTTTGTGGTCATTTTTATAAATAATTCAAAACGTAATAACTTACATATTTTATACAGTGAAAATGTAATAAATTTATAACGTCTATTAAGTTGAAAATTTATGTGGCGCTTCTTTACTGCGGTCTAATTTATTATCCTGCCTTGAATGCTATAATTCAATGATTCGTGCAATGGCTGATGTTTCGGTTTCTAATAAGCTGCTGCACACCATTTTCGGGAATGATTTATTGAAGTGAGTCAACATAGCAATTTGATGAGCAGGAAGTGGAATTAATACTTATGTATTCTTTTTTATATACAAAATGTTTTCCTTTATGCAAAATACTTAATTTTTCTAAGAATGTGATCTAAAATTTATTGCAATTCTACTCTTTGAACGAAAAATTTCGAATTTTGTTGCAAATTTTCATTAAAAACTGGATATAGTTACACAGTAATATTAAGTTAGTTGAATAATCTATTTTTTTCCTACACTGTCCTTAGCAAATATTTTTTCAGATCTTTTATCTTTAATTCTCGGCTTACTTGTTTACTAATGAGAAACTATTATTTTAACTTTATACACTTTGGAACAGTTGAATGGGTGCATGTGGAATATGAAGACTCTTGTAATCCCAAACTGCGGCAGAACTATGAAACTCTGAATCGTGGCTGAGGAGACAAGTGATGAATCGTGGAGCCCAAAAGTAAACAGCAGTCGACTGTATAAGTGTTTCGAAATGAGCCGAATCCAACAAAAACTATTCGCGTAAGAAGCACTTCCAAGCAAATGGTTACCTGTTTTTTTGAACCACTAGAACAACGCAATCATACCACTAAAACAAGTGTAAATTTTGAGTAGTACACAACCATTTGGTTGCCATTTGTCTTTCAATAACACAGAAAAACCAACCGCCGAAGACGGATCACTCTGCACCACGACAAAGCAAACTCTCACACATCGAAACGGCACTTTTGAGCCCCTATAACATCAATTTGATAAGTCATCCACCGTATAATCCTGACTTGGGACCAAATTACTTCTTTTTATTCCCGTATGTAAAAGATAAACTAATAGGTCACCGTTTTGCGACACCAGAAGAGGTGGTAGATGCGTTCAGAAACTATGTTTTGGAGATACCTTAAACTGATTAGCAAAAGTGCTCCGACAATTAGTTCAAACGTACAAGAGTGTATACAAAAGATTTTATTTGAGATTATTTTGAAAAACAATAAAGCAATATTCGATGAGATATCTGTTTTTGTTCTCTAACCCCGAAAAAAAGCAACCTACGTATAATCTCTTAGCTCTATTTAATTATGCCAGTCTATGCGATTTATGCCCGTTGTTTGTTCGATTCTGCACTCTCCAAAATTTGAGGAAACAAAGACAACTATTATACTATTATATGCATATATTTTTATCGATGGCAATAATAGATTTTCATTTCAAAGATCTCGAACAAGATAATTTTTTCTTTCAGGGGTTATATACAGTTAAAATTTTCAAAAAATCGATTTTTTTTATTTATTTTTTCTTAATGTACATATATTTAAGAATACAAGGAGAAAATTTCATATTGTTGCGTTGAGTACTTTCGAAGTTACACGCTAATTTGAAAAGGTGTTTCAGAGTGCTTGGTAGTACAAGGCCAAACTTTGAACCAAGACAACTGGGTGTTGTTACAGGCGGTGAGAAAGATTACGGCTAAACCTCTTAGTCTCAAATTTTAACCCAACAACACTTTTTAAATATATATTTTTAGTAATTAAACGGAGATGTTTTCTCATTGATATACATTTTTTTATAAATAATTAAAATAATTTTGGTGAAAAATCGATTTTTTTGCGTATTTATATACGGTAAATTTCATATTTCTTCACTATATTATATTGCTAATTGATTACACAGCCCGACAAAATTAGAAAAAATATTTTTTTTTTTTTCAGTTCATAAGTTAAGTGGAGGGTATAAAAAAGCTATATCATGAAAACTAGAGCTGATAGAGACAAACTGATTACAGATTTGAATTCAGCGCGCCCAAATTAACTAGAATCAGTTGATAAATTCAAAGAAGCAAATTGAGTGTTGGTCTGTGTTACTGGTTACTCATATATGTATGTATGTACATAGTACATACAAGTATGTAAGCCATTCATGCTTCTATTACAAATCGGAAAAACACGAGCGCTGATATTTCACGCTTAATGCTGACGTAAGTGGAAAATCTTAATTCATTATAAAGTGGTATGAATTTTGCTCAGCATGGAAAGAAATCTTTTCCACTGCTTAATATGATTCTTTTTACACAGTACACAGTATTTTGCAATAATAATCGCCTATTTGTAAATGAGTATAAACAGGAAATTCCACTGTGACGTTTAATGAGCCGCATCAAATTTATGCAAACATGCTTATGCACCTTACAAGCATATGTATGTATGTATGTATATATAACGGAAATTATTAAAAAAAATTTTTATTTCGATTAAGCAAATCAGAGCAAGAAATTATAATTTCAATGCCTTGAATGAAAAAAAAAAAACAATTTTTAAATAAAAGAACAAACAAAGCGCATAAAACCAATTAGCTGCTAATTCCTTTACGTTGCGGTCTCAATTAGAAACAATAAAAAACGTTGCGGTCGGCGTTGCCAAAGGCTTTATATTTCTCATGAATGAAAGCGAAATGTGTGTATTCATGTATTATTACATTTCAGAACCAAAAATATTTAATTAAAAAAAAGCAGTTGATTGGAATTTTTACTATATATTATATTATTTCTACCATAAGCTGAAAACGATACACGACAACTTGAAACTTGAGTCCAATTTATGAAACTTGAATAATGGCGAATAGTACAAACTATTATATTACATAACAGGAGACCAAACAATAAGCAATTGTACGATATTAATGAATTAACTGGGTGACCCAAGGAGAGGAAAGCGTACAAAATACAGCTTGTGGAAGTACTGAAGCCGCTCGACCTTCTCAAGCGACATGACTTCGCTTCATGAGCTCTTGAAAAGCTCCAAGAAGATCCGACATTTTCGAGTCAAATTTTTTCAACGATAAGGCCCATTTCTGGCTTATTGGGAATGTTAACAAGCAAACTTGTCGCATTAGCAACGTAGAGTAATCTGAAGCGATTCAAAAAGCTGTCATTTTATCCAGAAAAAACAACAGTTTGGTGTGGTTTGTGGGCCGGTGGAATCATCGGTTCATATTTGATTAAAAATGCCGGTGAGAACGTAACCGTCGATCATCGAGTCATCAAAAATTGTACTCAATGGATGGACCACCTGAGACGTAGCGGCCAACATTTGAAAGCGATAATCTTCCAAACATAAATGACAAAAAATGTTGTTTCGAAAGGTAATAAACATTCCCCACTATATTTGAAATTTCTGTGTTTTTTTCTTTAAAAAATTAGTGAACCTCAAAATGGATCACCTCTTATATATATTCACTTTTATTGAATTTAAGTAGCTAGTTTTTCTGTTGCTTTCACGTGAATCTTTTTCGACACGAGAGTGCAACTCAAAGGTTACGAGCAGAAATGTGACGAAACAGCAACGGGCTTAGTTATTTTGACTAACCACTTCTGATTCATTGCAACAAAAATATTTCAAAATTTCGTAGTTGTCAGATGAAAATCTTAGGTTAACTGAAAGTTTGTAATTTCAAAGTAAATATCTTTAGTAATCAGTAGAAACAATTTAAAAAGGCAATTTTTAAGGTACAGGTAATTACATGCACCTTAGGCCTATGTATTGGTTGAGTAAGCAAACTTTTAGTCACAAATCTCTTCAGTTTTAACTCAAGTTTGCTGTTATTCTTGTCATACATTCTTGTAGACAAATATTGAGACGTAGTAGATGCAAAACTATTATAAATATGATATGGAATGCACCGATTCTTTTTAATTTTCTCCAGTGTATGGACACTTCAAACGCTTTGATGAGGTTGCCAAATAAAGTGAAAATATTTTTCTCAACTTAAATCATAATAGGTTGTCAAAAAAGTCTTGCGGTATTTTCGCTAGTTGGCGCTGAACGCACGTAGTTCTAGTTTTTATATATCACGCGCTAACACTTGTTTGATTGATTGTCGTTTCTTTTAAGTCGTTCGTGAGTTATATCGTCGCAAACATGGAGCAAAATAAAGAGAAAAAACGGCATATTTTACAGTACTACTACGATAAAGGCAAAAATGCATCTCAAGCCGCGAATAAAATTTGTGCAGTTTATGGAACCGATACAGTTTCCATTTCCACCGCACAACGATGGTTTCAACGTTTTCGTTCTGGTGTAGAGGTGGTCGAAGATGCTCCACGCTCCGGAAGGCCTGTCGTCGAAAATTGCGATAAAATCGCTGAATTGGTCGAAAGAGACCGGCATAGTAGCAGCCGTAGCATCGGTCAAGAGCTGGGCATGAGTCATCAAAAATTCATTTCAATTTCATAAAAAAAAAAAACAAAATCAGTAAAAATACCGCAAGACTTTTTTGACAACCCATTATCTATTTTATACCGATTTGGCTTCTGATTTCATTAATTGCTTTTGCAAGATTAATTTATTTCCATTGAATACTCATTTGTTATTGCAGTAGCCCTCGTACCTAGCTTTGCAGAACTAATATAGTCCCCACTTTCAACTCAATTCAATATTTATTTAAATGTTTAAATTTCAATATTTACGACTTTTATTGCTTTCTTATGCAATTAAATTAATATCTTGTGCGTTGTATAAGTGAGTGTCTCTTTGAATTTTTATTTGTCCGCGTCAACACAACTATTTTTGGCGTTTGTTTTTACTGGCAAATAAGAGTTCTCTTTAAATTCAACTGCACTCTGATTCAGTGCATTATTCAAATTGATGTCTTATCTAGAAATGAGTTCAATTCTTTAATAATGAATTTGTGTATCGAATGAAGTATTCTTTTGGTTTTATGTCTACCGCAAATGATTGATCGGTTTTTCCATCTAAAAGCAATGTGAAGAAATACCCGCTTTACTGGTCCGATCTTACTGAATGGTTTGACATACAAGTATACATACATATGTGTATATAGTAATAGCAATTGCGTAACATATTTCCACGATAAATAAATGTAACTCAACTCGTTAGATTGATTTTTAAGTTCAATACTTTTATCTCCAACACTCGTGAGACAGATAAGCTTTCCAGTAGACTTTTTACTTAAGATGGCCCCGCCCCTACTAAGTTTTTTGTACATATCTCGGAAACTACTATATCTATGTCAACCAAACTCTATAGAGTCGTTTAATTCAGGCATTTCCATATACAGTTCAAAAATGGAAGAAATCGGAAAATAACCACGCCCACCTCCCATACAAAAGTTATGTTGAAAATCACTAAAAGTGCGTTAACCGACTAACAAAAAACGTCAGAAACACTAAATTTTACAGAATAAATGGCAGAAGGAAGCTGCACCCAGGCTTTTTTTTTTTAAATTGAAAATGGGCGTGGCGTCGCCCACTTATGGACCAAAAACCATATCTCAGGAACTACTCAACCGATTTCAATGAAATTCGGTATATAACATTTTCTTAACACCCTGATGATATGCACGAAAAATCGGTTCACAACCACGCCTTCTTCTTCAATATAACGCTATTTTGAATTCCATCTGATGCCTTCTCTGTATAATATATACATTAGGAACCAATGACGATAGCGGAATACAACTTTACACAAATACGATATTTGAAAAATATGTAAATGACGGATAATGAAATCTCGATTATCACTTTATCATGCGAGAGTATAAAATGTTCGGTGACACCCGAACTTAGCTCTTCCTTACTTGTTTTTTAATCGTCAAATGTATTTTTTTAATAGGCTTTAGTTCGTATAAAAGACTTTTCAAAATCAAATAAATAGTTAATCAGTGGCGGAATCAGAGGGAGGACAGTTCAGTAGGGGTAAATGGCTTATTAGTAATTTTCAATTTATAATTGGGATTTTTTGTGATATTCTCATTCACTCAGCGTGATTCTTCAGAAAGAATCGAAAGACAAAAAACTGAGGAACATTTTCGATCCATTTATTCAGTGACAAAAAAATGGTGGCAGAAGTGAAAGTTGACAAATAAAATTAAGAATCTGCGGCCGACAAACAACACACGAAAATTTCTGGTGATAACTTGCGAAGAATACTACGGGGTCTCAGTGTACATTCCTCTGTTGGATACAATCGGCGAATATTTGAAGACGCGCTTTTCTAGAGAAGTATTGCATGAATTTCAACTGAGTTTGCTGCTTCCAGAAAAAGTATGTGCTTTGAAAATCAAGGAAATGAAGAATATTAAATTCAAAGGCCTTTTGGATAATGACAACGTCGTTTGAAGCTCAAAGGTGAACTTGATCACCGGCAGTGCTAATGGGGGCAGAAGGAAAAATCAAAAGACAACAAGTTATCGACTACTATGTACATTGGAAACATTGAAGAAATGCAATATAGACCTATACCATAATTCATAGTTTTCTTCGCATTTTCTGCACACTTCCAATGGCGAGCTCTGAACGCTCTTTTTCGACACTTCGCCACATGAACGTGGCTCAGGACAAACATGCTTCAAGATAGATTGATCGGCCTGCGGTTGCTGCACACGCATCATGACATTGAAGTCACTGCAGAAGAAGTTCTGGAAAGATTCTAAAAACTTGAGCCACATAGTTTTGTTTTGTGAAAATTTTCTATTCAATACAGTATTATACATTGCAATAAAGTATGTCACCCAAACGATAGAAGATCGATTTGAAATTTTTCCACCATGATATTAAACTTTATAAAGGCTACCATATTTAATATAATACTCTTCATGTTTTAAGCAAATGTTTATTTCTATAGGAAGTTGTCGATTACTATTTTCTAGTTTTTGATTTTTAAATTCTCTTAATTTTCCTCGCTAACACATAGTACATATTTTACTTTTGATTTAAATAATGTTTTCTTTTGCTTTCATATATTTCAGCAAAACTTTATTTTGATTTTGTTTATGAGATTATCAATGTAGTTTGGAGCGAACGACATTACAAATTTTTCACTCTGAAATATACGCACATTTTCGGTAACTGTTTCTTCTCGACTAAGAATAAGCTGAAAAATAGGTTTTGCTGTGTATTCAAGTTATTCATTGTAAAGTCAATTGGTTGGAAATAATTAAAATATACCGTTTTATTTTATTACTTCTTTGGCTGACTGACTTTTTTATATACCTCCCTCAGCTTGAATACATGGTCAAAAGACAATTCTACTAACTTTTTTATTGCCTTCCCAGTAGCGAAATGTGTTGGAAGTAAATATTTTTATAGCTTTAGACTCCGAAAGAAGAAATAGTTTATATAGATCTCACGACTACTATAATCACATTTCCATAACTTGCTTAGTATTACTCTAAAGTACACAAGTTTAAATACCATCTGCTATTAGACCTATACCAATAAGTGCCTAGCCTTCGTATATAACTACAAACATGTGAGGAAATACTTGCTTATTTCAATGAGTCAAGTTTTTTTTGTATAAACAGGAGTTTCTTTGTTTCGATTAAGCCATAACTAGAACAAACTTTTATTAAAAGTTTCAATTCAAACATGTGTTAGATCTTTGATCTTTGTTATGAATAAGGTTTTAAGGCGTTACATGTGTTTAGGGGTTTCAAAAACCCGATTAAAGATGATTCGAGTAATAGTTTTCGAGATACAGCCTCTAGAACTTGTGGATAGATAGGCTAAGTACGCCCTCTTTAAGCGCGTTTTTCATGAAACTGTGTTTTTGAAGTTGGTTGGCAAGATTTCTCGAGAACTACTTAGCCGATATTCATGAAATTTCACACAAATCTTTGAAATACAATTCTTAAAGCCCTAGATAAAGGATTTTTTTTCGAACACAATTTTTTGAATTTAATTTTTTGGTAAAAATGTCTTCCTAAAATCGAATTTTCAATTTTTTTTCCTTCGTCCAAGTTCTATGTTGAGATTTTATCTAAAACACGTTTTTTTCACTTTAGACTTATTTTTTCAGAGGGGTCACTGGAAATGGCGTCGCATTGACCGTGTTTAAATTTTTTTCCAAAAATTTCAGAATTTCTTTGTTAATAGTGTATGTTGGCAACAATAAAAAACTCTAACTCAATATTTCATTTTTTTTTATGAGAAAGAAATTGTTAAAAAAATTTTGAAAAAAGGCTGTTTTGCAACCATGCAACCCTTTAAAGTATTTATAATTTCTAGATCACATCAATCACCACAAGTTTGGCAAAAGTAGGCGAAAGTCGTTTTCATTTTCTTTACAGCGTTTTCAATTCTATGACCAGTAACTTCATTTTATAATCATAAAAATGTAATAGTTATTAATTTATAAAGTGAAATTTTTTATTCTTATTTAAATTGAATTAACTGCTGGTACAAAAACAAGCAAATTGATTTAAAATTTGAGAAAGAAAAGCAGAGAAATGCTTTTGCAATACTTACTAAAATAAATGCTTAAAAACACATATTAAGGGGAGCATCATTTTTCCAAAACTAGTACTTTTAAAATTTACAATGTTCAGCAACTTTCGAACAGAATCTTATACCTTACAGACAAGAACTGAACATAAAAAACACTATTTTTCAGTGAGGCAATTTTTAAGTTACGCATACGACCCGGCGTACAACGGCATGAACTATTTCCTATATGCCCTGATACAATATATTTAAAACTGCTCTGCGTAATTGTGTTTATGTGCATAATTTTATATAAAATCTATACTTTAATTTTCATAAACAACGCAATAGTTTTATCTCAAAAAAAAAGTTAAACAAATATCAAGAAAAATAGCAGACAGTTGACTTATTCATCAACCCCACTCACAAGCAACAAATTTTAAACGACAATGGGTTAAAAATAAATAAAACACCCTCAATGGTCGTAAAATGGATACAAAGATAAATACGCAAGAAATATTGAAATAAAATGTACCCGTGAATTGGAGAGCAGTTGTTGCGTTTCCTGCTTAACTGTTCGTCTGCTGGCCGTTGGCTTGTGTGTTGGCGTGCACTTCCGCTGAAACTTTGCTTACACCACTTAATTGCAGATAAAATTTACTTGGTAAATATTAAAAATTTGTTTGCACAATTTTCTTTCCAAATATTTTTTTTTCACACGGAAAAAAAGTATATTTAAATTTATTTTTCAAAATGTAGTTTATTTGTGTTTTTTTTTCAAAAAATATTCTTATTACCACTTTCCTAGAATTTGCTACACAAGATTTTCAAGAGCGCGTCGCTACTAGCGTTCAAATACTGAAACGTTTGCTTTGAGAATCCTTTGCAGACTGTTTGGTTTATGACCTGAAGCAGGGTTTTTGCTTAAAAAATTCCTCTAACGGCTGATGTTGCAACGGCGTAAATATGTGCGCTATGTTGGCCAACAGCAATTCACCACAGCCAAAGCAACAGCACAATTGGCCAAGAGAGCTTTTCCGTGTGGAAGAGTGTACTTTTTTCTTTTCTTTATTTTCTTTTTTTGTTTTTTTTTTTTTTGTATTTCGAATATCGTGAGTGTGTTGTGCGCTAAAAAATATTCCTGGGCCTCCGTCGTGTGTGTAACGGGGTACAAGTAAATAACAATAAAAACAACAAATATCGCACAGCTATGAATGAAAATGTGATTTTCGAGCAGCAACATGTTGATGCAACAAATGTTGCTGTGTCCAGGTGGGTGATTGTAAGGTACTCTGAGTAAAGAACCGCATCTAAGCGAATTACTAGTTGCCCTATTAGTTATAGTTGAAAAGTAGGTGACATCGAAAATCTTAAAAGTGTGGTAATATACAAGGTCCAAGGCTACAAAAAACTGTTGTACAACGTTCCTTATAAAACTCGCTAACGAAATGTTGTTGAAATTAAATAATAATTTCAATTAGTGAATAGCAGAATTCTCACATCATAATCTCACATAATTTATTCTTAGTTTTTCCAGTCATCTCAGAAAGACCAACACATTTTGAGGTTGTATATATTATTTTCCTGATGATTAAGTAATAAGATATTGCTAAGCAATTAACTTCATTTGTTCTATGATTTAAAGGTGGTTAAATCTACAATTTGAACTTTATGTAAAACAAATTGTGAATTGATATACAATAAGTTGTCCAGAAATTGAGTTAAAAAAAGCTCTTTCTATAGTTTTTCTACATTTCTACCTCAATGGCCACCTTTGCTCTTTAATATTAATGCATATCTTATCACTAGTAAAGCCAAACAAGGGAAATGTCGAACTAGTTTTACTAGATTTAGATTTTTTAAATTTACCAATTATTATTTAACGCTTCTACACACTGTTCCTCTAGTTCACCACACTGCCATCTAGACTCCAACCACGTCCTTCCAAGCCAAAATTGTTGGTGCCCTGACGAAATTATGCTCAGCACTCATGCGCACCAAAAGCACACCTTTGCAAGTAAATTAAAAAAAAAGCTTTTTGGCAACTCTTTCTCTTGTCTGATGCTCTCTGGCATGCTTTATTTCACAACAAACTGTTGGACGCGGCTAACAAAATAACAGAAAAAAAAACAAAATAGCCAAAAATACATGCAATAACGATACAAACAAAACAAAAATGATATGTGAAGAGTACGGAAGCTAGTGGCTAGTCGTAGACGAATGACAAGCTTAAAACAAAAAAGAGGCAAGACACGTTAACTAAGTAAAAACGTAAATTCAAAGCGCTGGTAGTGATTGAGAAGCTGGAGGCTTCTTGAAGCTGTTGTTCAGTGAATGTGGAAAAAACGTATATATTAGATCAGATGTTTAAGTAGCGGATGGGGTATTTTTTATGTAATTCATTATAATATTTGTAGAAACATAGCTTAAGGTTTTAATCTTTTTTTTGCATTTTTTTCATTTTTCTTTCTAAACGACCAATATGTCGAGAATATTGTGTACAAATTTTTAGTCAATTATAGCCAAACTAAGGGAGTAACAGCGTTTTAAACGACCGGCCGTGATACCTGACTTTGAAACTTTTGAAACTTCAAATCGATTTTCACGAAAACGAAGTTCGTGAATATTAGAACTCAAAATCTACTGAACAGATCCTTTTGAAAATTTGAACATTACTTCTTCACATAAATCAACAGGTAATCAGATGGAGTTTTTTTCCATTTTTTTCCTATTTTTTATTAACAAATTAACCGCATTTTTTTGAGCTAAAATTGCGCTTTTTACTTCCAAGTCGACAAATACATCACCTTTAAATCGCATATAATTTTTTTTTATTTCAGATGATCCTATAACGAGTTTTTTTTTTTTTTGAAGGCGCTTCTGAAGATTCACCGTCACAGGCTTATTTATTAATATTTTTCGTTGAACATTTTTTCTAATATGCTTCAAAAGTTGTACAATAATACTTATGTCATTACATTTAATAAAATTATATTACTATGTCGCCGGAAAAAAACATAAATACATCCTTTTTTTGCCTTTAAAACCTTAACAAAAATATCTTAATTGCTTACCAAAATATTCTCCATTAAGATCTATACACTTTTACATGTGTTTGAACCAATTGTCGCACTTTTGCCACTCTGATTGGAGTATCTCCAAAACATGCCTTAGTTTATTTTTTACGAACGGGAATAAAAAGAAGTCATTCGGTCCCAAGTCAGGTCTAGTCCGGCACATATTGAATCACCATGCAGTTGACTGTTGTTCACTTCCGGGCTCTTGCGCGTAAATTCCCATTATCCTCCGTTAATCCCCGTTTCGAAACACCGCTATGATATTTTCTTAACATTTATCTCGACCAATCAACACCAGCCTTTTTTGAGCGACAAATTGTGTGGAATCCAACGCAAACAAATTTTTTTAACAGTCAAATGCTAGTCCCACTAATGCCCATAATTATCTCAATCTCAATAGGTCAATATCAACAACAACTGATTTTGGACGCCCCACGGTGGCACTGCTCCATACATTTCTTGGAAAAAAATAGAAGGAGTGGTCGTACAACAATGAAACTTTGCAGAAACACTTCTCTGGACTAAATTAAGAAATTTTGAAAAAATCTTGGAAAACCGTCCACTGCCACACCCACCTCCCATATTTTTATTTTTATTTTTGGACCTATGGACTTGAAATTTGGGACACTTCTTAATTGAGTTCTCCTGATGAAAAAAATTAAACTTAAACGCAAAGTGACGTTATTTATACCTTTACCTTGATAAAAATCCAATATAATATGCAATGTTTTAATTGAATATGTAACAGGCGAAAAATTGTGTTAGTTTTTATTTGTAATAATATGCAAGCACCATATCTTTAACAATGGGATCTAGTTCTAAGGAAATTTTGTTCGAATGACGCCTTAAGCTACTTATGTAAGGATCCGAAGTTATAAGAAGTCTGTTGAAGACATCAGTATTTGTGAAATTAAAATCGATGTTACTAAAAGGGACGGTAATTGGCGGTTGTTTTTTTCTTTTAATTGAAAGTACGGACTCGAAACTTTCATTTTTTTATAGTAAGAGGGCTAAACAAGGCAAAGCACATAAAGTTTTTTTCCTTCAAAAAATGAAAAGTTGATATTTTTTAGTATAATTTTTGAAAAATTTTAAAAATTAGCTTACTTTGCCAATTTCAATAAATTTTTTTTTATAAACAAGTGGTGCTATATTTTCACTAAAAAATAAATGAAAAGCCATAGCTATAAACTTACACACAAAAAAAATTCTTTATTTGGACAATAATTTTAATCTGATTTTATTGAATAACTTTCCGTCGACTTCTGTTAGTTTTTTTAACTATAAAATTTCACTTTTTATAGAAAACCTTATTGAATTTTTCTTATCCAAATATTTCTTTACAAAACAAAATCATTAAAGTTTTGAAATTGGAAAGTGGAAAAATCCTTTTTTCCGCCGAAATGCCACTGTGCGCCCTTCCGAAACTCATCTTGGAGTGGTCCTTGATTGTCAAGTTACGCCACGTCGAAAGTTGTAAAAAAAATCGCGCGAAAATGTTCGCGATTTAATTCCATTTGTTGGTTGAGGAAAATAATTTAAGTTACTGTATAACATATTATAAAGCAAATTTTCAAAGCGATGGGCGTAGACGAAGCTTGTTTCAATTACAAATTTTAAAATTTCTGAAACTTAGAAAGGAAAAATTGAGATGTAGAATTTGGAGTGGTCATCAAATATGGTAATATGAATGGGTTATGACTGTTCCGGAAATTGAAGCTTGGATTAGTTTTGGCTTATAGTCGAAAATTTCCTAGGTAAATATAAAGCAGTAACTTATAAAGTAATTGAAAAAAAATATGCTCGCAAACTTTCAGATTCAAGGAGCATATAAGATTTTCAAGTTAGACTTAATCTCCGCAACCACCTGCGTAACTTTTCGGACAGTGAGGACTAGAAAGAGCGGTTTGAGCACGATCTAAATAACAGAAAACAAAACAAGAAAAAAAGTTATCTTCGGGTGCACCGAAGCTAATATACCCTTCACAGGTGTATTTCTTTTAGTAACTATGTGTCCAGTTTGTATGGAAGCTATATGCTATAGTAATCCGATCTGAAGATGGAGATTATGTTATTACCTTAAGCAGTAATCCGTGTCAAATTTTGTGAAGATACCACATCAAATGCGAAAGTTTTCCATACAAGACCCTGATTCCGATCGTTCGGTTTGTATGGATATCGGATTTTACATATGCTATAGTGAGCCGATCTGAACAATTTCTTTCGATATTACATTATTTCTATAAACAATAATTTATACCAAATTTCGTAAATCGTTAAATGAGCAAGTTTCCCATGCAAGCATTTGATTCCGATCATTCAGATTGTATGGCAGCTATATGCTATAGTATGCCGATCTGAACAATTCCTTCGTTTTTTACATAATGATCTTAGAAAATAATCTGTGCCAACTTTTGGGAAAATACATTGACAAATGTGAAAGTTTTCCATACAAGGACTCGATTCCGATCGTTCAGTTTGTATGGCAGCTATAAGTTATAGTGGTCCGATATCGGCCGTTCCGACAAATGAGCAGCTTCTTGAAGAGAAAATGACGTTTGCAAAGTTTCAAAACGATATCTTAAAAACTGAGGGACTAGTTCGTATATATACAGACAGACGGACGGACAGACAGACAGACAGACATGGCTAAATCGACTCAGCTCAACATACTGATCATTTATATATATACTTTATAGGGTCTCCGACGCTTCCTTCTGGGTGTTACAAACTTCGTGACAAACTTAATATACCCTGTTCAGGGTATAAATATCAAAGTCTTTAGAATCGCTGGCAGATTAGTGCTGGTTCTTAAAAAGAGATTGTCAACTGGAAAAATTGCAAATAAAAAGTTTTTTGAAATAAAACATATGTCTTCGTTGTAGGCTTTTTTTCAAATAAAAACAGACATTATAAATATACATATTATTTTGTTTCATGTTCCTTTTTTTTATTTATCTTATGTAAAGTGGAAAAAAGGATTTAAAAAAGAAGAGCAAATCTTATAAAACGATTAATAGTTTCATGAATAGGGAGCGCAAATATATCCAAAATCAATAAAATATCTAAACCAATGTAGACCAGTGATATAAAAGTCGTATAAGACGTGGGATTTGTATCAGCACCTTCGTACGTTGCGCAGTAGAAGTGCAGTATTTGCAAGCGCATATTTTAGGGATGTTCATTTTGTATCACTTTATGCAATTATTATAACGAGATAAACGGGTTGTGTTAAAAAATAATGGGAATTTTCTTTTTTTTTTAATTAAAAAAAACGCAGCTGTCTTAGCGAAACCAAACAAGAACTATAAGCCGCTTGGTCTCAGAAACAGCAATAATAGAGAAAAACTTGTAAATGAAAAAAAGCGTATTAAAGGCTAATTGTTTTGCAAATCACCTAGAAAAGGTATTTCAACCTAACTGCTCAAAGAACAACTTTAAGCTGTCAATCTTACCCAACACAGCTAACGAGTTGCTCGAGTCTTTTAAGACTTCAACTTCTGAAATTATTAGAATCATAAAAGAACTTAATTCAAAAAAGTCGTCAGGACATGATAACAATACATATATTAGCCCAAAAATACTAAGTGAGTTACCAAATATTGAAAAAGTGTTACCACGAAAATAATATAACACCAACGGCCCAATTCGGGTTTCCTACAAAACATGACACAATAGAGCAAGTAAATAGAATTATTAACGAAATAAGGAAAGCATTTGAGCACAGGTAGTACTGTTCAGCAATGTTTCTAGATTAGCTCAGGCATTTGATCAGGGCATGAAGGCTTTTTATATAAGATTACAAAAATTCTACCTTTAGAATTGTATAAAACATTGGTGTCTTATTTAAATAATAGACAATTTATGGTTAATGTAGAAGAGTTAATATCTGATGAAGGACATATAAGGGCTGGTGTACCACAGGACAGTGATTTAGGTCCAACTCCATACTTTAAACTTGTATATACAGTAGATCTTCCAAAAACTAATAATGTATTGACATCAACTTTTGCAGATGACACAGCTTTTATGAGCCGTTACTAATGCCACATAATAGCATCAAGAATATGTATTAGTGGAGCACTTAAGTTCTGTTGAAGAATGGCTACCCAACTGGCGTATAAATGTGAATAAACAAAAGTGTAAGCATGTTACATTTTCGCTAAAATTAACAATATTTTAGTACCCCAAGCGAATGAAGTAACATATCTTAGTACTCATCTAGACAGAAGGCTCACGTGGAGAAATAATATATCCAGTAAAATAACTCGCATTCAGATAAGAGCTGCAAATTTAAATGGGCTTTTAAATAACTCTCTAAAACTCTAAACTTAACCTTGACAACAAAGTGCTCTTATACAATGCGGTCACAAAGCCGATTTGGATATATGGCATTCAACCGTGGGGTACGACCTGTGCAACTAATATACTAGAACAATCATTTGCTCGCCAAGATACATAAAATGGGTTGTCAAAAAAGTTTTGCGGTATTTTCGCTAGTTGGCGCTGAAAGCGCGTAGTTCTAGTTTTTTCGTCGCATCGGGTCATGCTATACCTTTTTGGAAAGCTCATTTCACGCGCTAACACGTGTTTGATTGATTGTCGTTTCTTTTAAGTCGTTCGTGAGTTATAGCGTCGCAAACATGGAGCAAAATAAAGAGAAAATACGGCATATTTTACAGTACTACTACGATAAAGGCAAGAATGCATCTCAAGCCGCCAATAAAATTTGTGCAGTTTATGGACCCGATACAGTTTCCATTTCCACCACACAACGATGGTTTCAAAGTTTTCGTTCTGGTGTAGAGGTGGTCGAAGATGCGCCACGCTCCGGAAGGCCTGTCGTCGAAAATTGCGATAAAATCGCTGAATTGGTCGAAAGAGACCATAGTAGCAGCCGTAGCATCGGTCAAGAGCTGGGCATGAGTCATCAAAAATTCATTTCAATTTCAATATAAAAAAAAATTCAATAAAAATACCGCAAGACTTTTTTGACAAACTATTATTAATGTAATCACCTTTAAAAGAGTTTCCATTCGAAATTATGCACCTAGGGAAGCCCCTCTTCCAATCGTCGAAATATTTCTCAAACTCGATTTCTAAGATTGCTTTTAGCTCTTTAACAACGTTAGATGTTTTAAGCCAAGAATTCACGAACAAGCTACGAAGTGTTTGCTTAATTTTTAAAGAACGGGAAAAATCCCCGTTTTTTCTGAACACAACTCATATTTTTTTATCTGCATTGGGAGACGAGCGATTGGATTTCCTGAACATGAATGTTCGACCTCAAAAATACTTGCAAATCATTTCGCCCAAACTCTACAAATGGAGTTATCCGATATATAGATATTATATAAGTACATATAATATTATAATGAAAAATTAATTTATTTTTAACTACTAAGGGCACCCCTAATACTATAAATGCATGTACTTTTTAAAAGCTCAAGTCAAATATTTGGATTGCTGGTAAATGCAAAGCGTGCTCTCAGCTATTATTCAGGGTGAATTCCCACTGAATCATAATAATAAGTATGTATAAACAATAAACACACTTATTACAAAGTTTCCTTTAGCGATAAGTGCACATTCCCATTCATGAGCAGCATATGCTCAAACTTAATGTAGTGGTTTGATAAGTCAGTGCCTCGGCGATTAAACTAAAAAATCACAATATTCCCGCTCAAAATTATATTTTAAATTTCTAGGAATTCGTAAAGTACTTTACAAATTTTATCATTTCAGCTTTTGAAGTATGCTGAAGAAGCTTTTCAAGACCAGCGAGTTGGCTCTAGCGAATAGTCCCTCATCCCTCTATTTTGTTGATTGAATGCAGATGTTATATGAGAGATGTATTTGATCACACGATCACATGCTTTTTCCTTTTTAGGTCTTCTTTGGTTGACTTGAGTAACTCCTGAACCGACATGCACGTAATAATGCATATAGTAACTGATGAATGAGTTATTTTAATATTTACTAAGTTCGGCTTAAATGATGATTTTTTTAAAACATCAGACCTTTGCCAATCCGTCTACACTTTAAAGAAAGACTTATTGAAATGACCTCGTAAATTTATCAAAAGAATGAAGAAACAATTTAAGAATGACGAATCTCAACTATTATATACCCAGCACACCATATTGAGTTACACAGATTTGCAACTTACACGAGATGATTCCTATCTGCACGTCTGATAAGTTATACTAAATTCATAGAGAGTTTTAAACACGCAAATTCCGCTGAAAAAATATTGCGCAATATTATTTCAAGCAACTGGTGCCTCAAAACAATATATTTTCGCTTTTGAGTACTCACAGTCGCTAACTGTTTTGAAGAAGTTTTCTAGTTGTAATCGGACGTCGAATGAAATTGTTTTGATTTTGGTTTCCACATGTTGCCAACATTCTACAAACAACTAATTTTGTTTTTAAGACCATAATAATAAGAAAAAAATAAGCTGTTTCCAAAAGTCTCCACTTCACTTTAAATGAGATTTGAGCCCACTATCAACCAAGCACACAATTAGGCGCACAGCACCATAATACTAACGTCGACTAGTTGTAATTGGTATAAAAACGGCATGCTGAGTACCCGTCTCTTTAATCGTACACTCTCAAGCGAGTAAGCCAAGCACTATATATAAGTAAGCAAGTAAGACTTGAATTGAATTTTTGATTTGCTTAGACGCTATTCTATCATTTATCTTTGAGCTGTGTTAGCGACTAGAGCACGGCAGTTGTGTTAGCTTAAAACTCACAATGACGGACCAAATGATTAATCGCTCTTAGTAAGTAGTAATTAGAATTATATTAGCAACAACAAAGTGCTATAAACTCATTGAAGTTATTTTGTTATAAAACTTGTATGTAAATTATGATCTTTCTTTTAATTCGCAAAGTTTGACGCTGATAATAATGCTGCAAATATTAATGCTCACCAATGCTGTCGATAATGAGCAGATTATTTTCGAAAACGAACATAAAGATATAAATTGCCGATCGCCAAATGGCTCGCCTGGACTATGTCTACTTTATACAGAATGTGCAAATCTAACAAATTGGAGAATACAAAATAATATACAACATCCGAGTGAAGTGAAGAAAATGTTTTGCCAAAATGATGTAAGTACAATGAGCATTACCAATTTTAATACATATACATAGGGTGACCCATTTCGAGGTTCCCTAATTTTTTTTTTTTTAAAGAAAAAACAGATAAACTTCAAATTTAATGGAGAATTTTTATAAACATTCGAAAAAACATTCTTTGGCATTTATTTTTTGATGATCAGATGGTTCATCCGTTGAGTACAATTTTCGAAGACTAGATCGAGCATTTCGACTAGTAACTACCGATGGACACGCCTAATGTTTTGTTCCCAGGCCTGAATCGAAGCGATATTGTCCGCATAGACTTCAGACTTTATATATTCCCACAAGAAAAAGTCTAACGTTGCGATATCACACAATTTTGGTGGCCAATGGACCGTGCCAAAAATTGACATTATCTGCTCACCGAAGTGTTCTCTCAATAAATCCATTGATTGGTTCGATGTGTGGGAAGTAGCACAATCTTGTTGAAACCAAACCTCGCCGAGATCACGAGCTTCAATTTCAGGCATCAAATAGTCGGTTATCATTGCGCGATAACGCTCGCTATTGACGGTTACGTTCTCACCGGCATCATTTTTGAAGAAATATGGACCTATGATTCCACCGGCCCACAAACGACACCAAACCGTTATTTTTTCTGGATGAAATGACAGCTCTTGAATCTCTTTTTTTGCTTGTTTACAAAAAAGGCCATAAATGGGCCTCATCGCTGAAAAAAAATTGACTCGAATCTTCTTGGAACTTTTTAAAAGCCCATAGAGCCTAGAGTGAAGTCGCTTGGGAAGGTCAAGCGGCTTCAGTTCTTGCAAAAACTGTACGATCTCGACATGTATGCGTCAAGTCGTTCCTTTCGTCAGTCCGAGTTGCTGCGAACGGCCCCGAATCGACTCTCCACGGTCTTCGTATACAGTATCAGCAACGGCTGCTATATTTTCTTCACTGCGTACTGGACGTAGTCTATTCAATCGAATATTATTCAAAAATGAATGCCGATTATGTTGACCATAAGTTGAGCAAAGCGCGCGAAACACATTCTTTACAGAACGTGAATATTCCTATTAAAGTTGAATGATTAGGAAACGTAAGTCTGATGAAATGCTAAACAATAGTAAACAAAAATAACATGACCGCTTCAGCTACTGTCAGTTTCGGCTATGTCTCCTGGTTCGCTAAAGGTAAGACTGCAGGGATGTTTCATCCTTAATCTTTCAAAGGCTGGACAATGGAAAAGAAATTACCCTGATATTTCCACCTCACCCTCTTCCATACAATTTTGGCAACTTGCGTTCGTGAAGATTTTTAGCCTAAACGTTGTTGTTGGACAATGTCCAATAAGAACCGCTACAACTGCGGTAAGATGACCTTTGCTAAAAGCAAGTAGTTCAGAAGATCGCCTGCATTCTATTCTAGTTCAAAAGGATGTCGCAGTCGTACAGGAGCTAGTCCTTGACCAGCGAGACCAAGTTTAAAAAGCCACTATTCTTTTATTTTTAACCAGATTGGGGGTAAAATTTCATTCAAGGCAAGAGATTGATGGGTGTTACGAAAAATCTGTTCCAACACATTCAACGGACGTCATTTCCAATGGTTGACGATTTTCATCGAAATAACGTTGAAAGTTCGGTATCATCTATTTATCATAAAACTGTATTTCATGGTAGTGAACTCGGCCACTTTCACAAGGTTGAGGGATAGATCAGTTAACAAATTTACTTTTACGCAATTCCAACCATTTCAACTAGATATTAGGTAGATGAAAGAACTAATAATGGTTTTAAGATGAGCGCAACTAAGGCTGACAGAATGAAAAAGATTTCTCGAGTTTCGTTTAGCTGCCTTAAGTCAATGTTTACAACTTCGAGACGCGTTGTTATCGCTAGCATTGCATTTATCAATATTAAAACTAATAATCAATACCATTAATGCTTCCCAAGGCTTTCAGCACCCTTAAAGGTGATTAACAATGTTTTTTGAAGGAATCCCAGATTTTGTTCCACAAATTGACATGCTGATCTAAGTGATAGCGTTATCGATTACTACTTCACTACATTTCAATAAAAAATCGTGTTAATAGAACAAACATAATACATAAAATTCCAACTAAAAACTTAAAAAATATGCTTTATTTTATTATAGCAAGTCCACCTTTGCTGTAACCGAACCAATTATTACTTCCCCGCCACCAATTACATATCACAATTAAATCCTAAAGGCTTGGCTATACTCGAGGAAGTAAAATGTAATCGACTATCAGGGGATCGTGTTTCCAATGGAAAAACAGTACGACTAGGTCAATATCCATTTATGGCACTATTAAAATACAACGTTAGGGGTCGCCAATTTTTATGTGGTGGTACATTGATAACCTCCAGATTCGTGTTGACGGCTGCCCATTGTAAAACAGATCAATTGTAAGTCGCAAAAACACTTGCAGTTTCATATTTATGTTGTTAAATATGAAATCCTTATAAAATCGTTTAGAATTAGTGTGCGCTTGGGAGAACATGATCTCTCTACAGATGTGGACTGTATTAGCTCTTCGATACGCCTATGTTTGCCGCCACCGGTGGAATATGAAATCGAGGAAATCTTCGAACATCCTCAATATATGATTCCCCGCCTTACGCATGATGTGGCCTTACTAAAACTGAAACGTGAGGTGAAAACTGAAGGTAGATTCGATATAGATTTATATTTTATTTTTATTTTTAAAATAACGATGTAATTTATTTGCTAATTTCAGTACATATTAGACCCATTTGTTTGCCAATTTCGCAAGTCGTCTACGATCATAGCGATGAAATACAACACTTTAACATTGCCGGCTGGGGACGTACCGAAAATAGTAAATCTATTTTTTCGAATTAAAATACCTAGAAATATTTAATTTATATATGTATGTATATTATTTTTAAAGGTCATAACACAAATGTTTTGCAGCATGCACAAATTCCCCAGCAACCACGTGAGGTTTGTCAGAGGATATTCGCTGCAGCCGGCATAAATATTACCCACGATCACATTTGTGCTGGCGGTGAGAATAAAATCGATACCTGTAAGGGCGATTCTGGTGGCCCTCTGTTTGCAACTGTGCCGTTTAAGACATTCAATTCCGTGATAATAAAGCGTCAAGTGCAATTTGGTGTTGTTTCGTTCGGTTTAACCGGTTGCGGCGGTGAAAATGTTAATGCGGCTGCCTATTCAAATTTATTTCAATACATGCCATGGATCACAGAAATCATAGGGAACAATACATGAAGAACTGTAATGCTGTATTTAACATATATTTTAAAATATAATATAAAATTCCTCTACCTCATAACTACTTATACAAACATCACAATTTATAATAATGTTTAAGGAACGGTAGATGAAGCATAAAAAGTTATTAAGACAAACAGTTCTATATCGTCCTAAAGTTAACAGTCTGAGCAAAAACAGAAAAATTATTCGATGAGACACATTTGCCAATTCACAAACCAATTTTTCTTCACATAAAAAGCTTACGAGGCTAAACGAAGCAAAATATTGGGCATTTGACAAGCAAGAGTCGTAATTTTTATTTTATTATTTATTTTTAGTTTATTTCAAACACACATTTTTAAAATATGTGTGTATGTTTATTTTACCGAATCGATTAAGATGAAAAAACAACACACGACGCGATGGTAAAACAGAGAGAAGCGTGGAAAGCAAAGCGGTCGTCCTGACACACCCTATGTTTGCTTTACTTCGATTTTAACCTTTGAACTTTCAAGCAAAGCGAAAAAAGTTTTATGTAAATCACACATATGGATCTGATCAGAACTCGAGTGCAATGTCTATATGTATATAAACAGATGTGAGATAAATGAAGTACATACATAATTTTTATTTAAGCTCTTAAAGAAATGTATAACAAGCGTATAAAATAAAAATACGACGTTAATATTATTTGAGGTAAAAATATTTAAAAACTCACACTTTTAATTATACTTAAAGAAAGTTTCTCGACAATTATTAATTAAAGAGCTTTAAGTAGAACTAACAAATTACAATTTATCAGTATATTACTATATGCTGAAATTCCGTCTCTATAGAATACTCGGAAAAGACAATTCCTCGGCATAATAATCGAAAAGCAGACTTTTTGGAATTTGATTTTTTCCTGGCGCAAGTCGCAAATATTTATCTTCATCCCATAATAGCGTTTGTTGCTGGGCAGTGAGGCTATCTTCAATTGTGATTTGTTCACTGATTTCGTCGTTTGGCATTTTCCCATCACATGTCGGTCCATTCAATTTCTATGTCTTGATAAAGTGGTGTACCTTTGAAAAAGTTTAACCATGTTCGAACTGTCCTTTTATTAACCAAGCCTTGAACATAGCTCGATTTGTGAATCTTCCGTTTTTTTATGTGCACGTTAATACTGTGATCATCTCCAATATTGCATGGTAGTTTTTTTACCATCGTATCCACGTCAACCGGCACATTTATAACTTGTCCATATACTCCAAACTGCCCATGCACGTGACTCAAACGTTTTATTTCCATGAAAGGAATTCTGGGGGAAATTAATCGTTCCGTTCTAACATCCAACGGTGGCAAATCATAACACATTGGCGGATATTTGAAGCCATTGTAAACTGCGTAAGTTGGTATTTTTTTTTGCCGCAGTGATTGTAGACACGCTGAACATAGTTTCATATTTTCGCTTGGAACATCCGGTAGAATTCTGTCAAGTACTTCCCGATCAATATACTCAGGAAGTGCGGTTTGACCACAGGCGATCACATGTCGAGCAAACAAATACAAAACTATTACATGTAAATTTTTCCATTACAAACGTATGTGCTTTTTTATGTTGTTGAAAGTGAGAATATGGAATTTGGTGATTATTTCTCACGTTTTCGATACCGGTATTATTGTTGTTTTGCTCTGTATCCTCGGTTGTACTCTCGTTTCTATACTCTCGCTGATATTCTGCTGTTGATTTCCTTCGTGGTATATCCGTGAAATGTATACCACTACTTGTAGAGGGTCCAGCAATCGTTGATGGATCAATGCATGTAGAAGGTTCAGCAATCATTGATGGATCAACATTGATCGGAGGTCCAGCCGTCATTAATCCATCAACACGCGTTGAAGGCCCAGCAGTTATCGGTGAATTGACGACCGTTGATACATCAGTAGTGATAGATGCTCCCGCAGGGGTTGATGGAACAGCAGACGTTGAATCAGTGAATGTAACTTTACATTTCTTTTTTTTACGTGCTCGGTACTTTTCCCGCTCTGCTTTCTTTCGTGCTCGGTATTCACGATAATATTGTGCTGTTTTCCCTCCTCTTGAAATACGGGCTGCACTGTCTTTTTCCGCTGTAAAATAAATTTAAAATCAAACCATTAAAATTTTTGCCAATCCAATTGATATTAGTTTCAAGAGCACAAGTTTAATGTACAAGGTGCATCTATTACGGACAATTGAAATATTCAAGAGAAACTTACCATCACATAACCTGGAATCCGCTGTGTTATGCGTAGTATCACTGTCATTTATTTTATCAACATTGATCGGAGGTCCAGCCGTCATTAATCCATCAACACGCGTTGAAGGCCCAGCAGTTATCGGTGAATTGACGACCGTTGATACATCAGTAGTGATAGATGCTCCCGCAGGGGTTGATGGAACAGCAGACGTTGAATCAGTGAATGTAACTTTACATTTCTTTTTTTTACGTGCTCGGTACTTTTCCCGCTCTGCTTTCTTTCGTGCTCGGTATTCACGATAATACTGTGCTGTTTTCCCTCCTCTTGAAATACGGGCTGCACTGTCTTTTTCCGCTGTAAAATGAATTTAAAATCAAACCATTAAAAATTTTGCCAATCCAATTGATATTAGTTTCAAGGCACAAGTTTAATGCACAAGGTGCATCTATTACGGACAATTGAAATATTCAAGAGAAACTTACCATCACATAACCTGGAATCCGCTGTGTTATGCGTATTATCACTGTCATTTATATTATCAACATTGATCGGAGGTCCAGCCGTCATTAATCCATCAACACGCGTTGAAGACCCAGCAGTTATCGGTGAATTGACGACCGTTGATACATCAGTAGTTATAGATGCTCCCGCAGAGATTGATGGAACACGCGCTCTCTGATATTCCGCAGCTGTTTTCCTCTTCCTCGATTGACTGCCAGCCATCATTTCCAATTTCTCCTTTTCCCGCTCTGCTTTCTTTCGTGCTCGGTATTCACGATAATATTGTGCTGTTTTCCCTCCTCTTGAAACACAGGCTGCACTGTCTTTTTCCGCTGTAAAATAAATTTAAAATCAAACCATTAAAATTTTTGACAATCCAATTGATATTAGTTTCACGGCACAAGTTTAATGCACAAGGTGCATCTATTACGGACAATTGAAATATTCAAGAGAAACTTACCATTACATAACCTGGAATCCGCTGTGTTATGCGTATTATCACTGTCACTCATTTTATTGTTTGTTTGAATCACTATTCACTGTGTACAAATACTACAAATAGTACGTCAATATTATATAGAACACGAATTAATTATGGGAAACACTTTAATAACAAAATACGAATATAAAAAAAAGAATTTTTGACACACAGGACGCTTGATGCACTCACGCATAGGCACTAATACCATAGGTAAATTTGATCAGAATCCCTTTCTTGCTCTCTCGCTTGTCAGCTGGCAGCGGACCCTGATCTTTTTTCTGAGCTGTCAACAAAACACAATCAGGGTCCCGTCAACCAACAGTCAGTGAAAAAGGCGGGATGCCAGAAGAGCAGCGCTAAAACGAACTGCCAAAATTAGTGCATTGTTGAAGTTTTGTAAAATTAGATGTCAGTAGTTTGTAAAATTATTTTTATATATGGGCCTACTGGGGAACCGAGCACCCAAAAATAATATCGGTAATGCGTTATTTGCATACTTCAGTGATAATGTGGAAACTGCAAAATACCCAAAAGTTGTTTATAAAATGCCCAATCTAATACTTTTTGACAGCTGTTTTTTAAATTTTCAATAATAAAACAAGAGGTTTTTTTGTTATGAAGCAGTTTTAAAAATAACATGTTGACATGTTATTGTAATAAAAAATGATTCTTCGGCTAACAACCGCAATGTTTATATTCAATCTTTTTTCATTTATAAAAATGGAAATCAGCTGTGTACGAGAGTTTCAAACTCTTTTAGTTGCCGTCTGTCACCTACAAATTTGGATCTGATTAAGTGTGAAGTTAATCCGGATTAATGCTGCCGTATGCCAAAGCTATTAATCGTTCGACGCTATTCCGCCTCCACTGAAACGTTAAACGTTTAACGCAACCTTTTCCGGAGTCGCCTAAGAAGTTTCACTTCAATAAAACATCAATAAAATTAGTTCCTTACTTACTTTTCTGATAGGAAATTATAGGAGAATACTCAAGTAGTCTGAAAGTCAATACTAATTGAAAAGAAAATTAAAAACCAGACTCACCTTGTATTATTTACTTCACACATTGCTGCCTTTAAAAAAAATCAAGTCAATAAAATCACAGATGACAGCACTGACAACAGTCGTGAAGCAGCAGCAGTAGGAAAGGAAAATTTTATTTATAAAAGTTAAAATTACTAATTGCAAACAATATAATGTCAATTAAAATTAAAGCAATAATTTATAATATACCCTAAACACGTCGTGTGTCTAAGAAGCAAAGTGTTTAAGCCGACAGAAAATAAGTAACTATTGGAATCGACAACAACGACAGTGAAGAAGAAGACCTCAGTTCAAGGAGGAAGCGAAGTCCAACAATCCAAGGTGTCGCTAAATTTTCAATTCGCAGTCACCCAAATTATTATCACCATACGTAGATGTGCACTCTAGTGTAGTAACTTAGTGTTTCTTAAAAAAAAAAAAACAAATTTTGTTTTTCAATACAATTATGGCCGGCAGAATGCGTAACACAACAAAAGTTGAGGCACTTATTGAGAGCTGCCGAAGTGAAGGGAAATGGCAACGAGTTATCGAGCTGACGGAGGAGCTCAAAACAGGTTCGCCAAATAATGGTAAGTGTGAAGAAACTGTGTCAGCAAACTGTTTAATTGAATTAAACTAATTATATTCACTGCAATAGTTGTATGCGCAAATACGCTAACAAAAACAATGCTGATATGAATGTGAGTAAATCACATATCTAAAGTAGGGAAATAGTGTTAATGGCAAAGTTATTATGTCATCAAACGCAACACAACAACAGCAACAAAACACGGTTTACAAACAATAAAAAAATAGCAACAGCAATCATATGTGGTTACTGTTATCCGCGTAAAAAGGGGGGGGATTATTGGACATACTTTATATGTATGGGGACCTAGTGCAAATTAATGCCGAAAGTAATTATAAAATAGAGAACAAAAGTGGACTTTTTATTCTGAAAAAGTGATTCATATCATTGTGCCATTTTCACATTAAATAGTGGTTATTTTTTTTTCAATAAAAATAAATAATAAAAATTGAGCAAAAACATTTGAATTAATGTAATTAATTTAATTTAGAATGCCTTGCGAATTTCCTAATTGGTGAAGCGAAACTTGAAAACTACCTCGAAGAAAATGCTCCCATCGAAAGTAATTTTGCCAAAGCCAAAAGTGGTCTGCAGGACGCACGCCGCTGTTTACATCTAGTGACGGGAGAAAGTGGCCAGAAAGCAGGCATAGCTTTGGATGCATATTTGTTGTTAGCAAAGCTCTGCTACGCTTGTGGCGAATATGAGAAAAGTTTAGAAAACTTTGTTAAAGCCGAGCTAAATACCTTAGCTGAAAAAGAATTGACGCTGTAAGTGAAAAATATAAACTTATATTTATTGCAATAATGTTCATGTGTATAAAATTATTACAGACGTAGCCTGAAAATATTAGCTGAATCATATGCCATTAAAGGGTTGTGCTTGGAAAACCAAACCAGTAAACCGACGTCGAAATTCAAAAAGGCCGAAAAGGAAGCCGAAATGGTAGATATATGAATTTTTGTAAAAAACAAATTGTTGAATTAATATTATTTAAAACAAAAAGAGTTGCTTTAATCATAATCTACTTTCTTCTATCAGATTACTTGCTTCGAGCGTGCCACAGACTTAGGTCTTCTATATCTCCAAGAGCAGGATATTGCGTCATATTCATCTGCGACCAATAGCGCAGCCAATGCCGGATCGATGCTAGCAATAAATTCCACTAGTAATATGGGTGGACTGCAATCCTCACTAGGAGGTAGTAGCTTAACTATAAGCACCACTATACCTGCCAACCCATTGGAACTTAAACGACACATGGGCGCCATTCTCGAAACTGCATTGCAACGCGCACCAATTGTACTTATCAAGGCGGGCAAATTGCAGGAGGCAATCGAACGCTACCGCACCATGTTGAATGCCATTGAAACGAAAACGACACAGTCATTGCGCTTAACATTGGCGCGACAATTGGCGGAGGTGCTGCTTCGCGGTGTCTCGGGCACCATTTATACAGCACCCTTCACGAAAAAGCCCACTGGGCAGGCACTTCGTTCGACCACAACGAAACGTTTGTGGAAACCGCGTAAATATGCAGCACGTAATCAGTTTACACCACGTAACCATCACGAGGAAACACTATTACTACTACTCATATCAGAAGCATTAGCGGTGCGTGACACAGTGCTCTCACAGAGTCCTGAATTTCGTGTGGCGCGTCAACATGCTATGGGTAACGCTTCGGCAGTATATGATCTGCTTACACTCGCAACCGTGCGCTGGGGTTTGGTGAATATGTTGCAGGAGTCCTTTGAGAAGGCATTAAAATTTTCCTTTGGCGAACAGCATGTATGGCGGCAATATGGTATAAGTCTAATGGCCGCCGGGAAGCATGCGCACGCATTACGTGTGCTACAAGAATCCATCAAATTGACGCCAAGTGATCCATTACCCTGCTTGATGGCAGCGCGTTTGTGCTACGAATCTTTAGCGTTGATCAAAGAGGGGCTAGACTTTGCGCATCAGGCGCTTAAGCGCGAAACCAAAGGTGCGTGTTGGCTAATACTTTAAAGTATCAAATTTAAATAAAAAATAAATTTTATTTCAGGCATACGACCAACGCGGAGTCAACTTTTCGTCGGTATTGGTCACCAGCAATTGGCCATACTGACAACGCTTAAATCAGAGCGTGATTCCTACAATAAGCTGGCATTGGAGTCACTTGAGAAGGCTGTACAAAACGATGACAACGATCATCTATGCGAATACTATCTTTCATTGCAGTATGCATTACTTGGTAATATCGCGGAGGCGCTCACACATGTACGCTTTGCGTTAGCATTGCGCACTGAACATGCACCCAGTTTGCATTTATTCGCTTTATTGTTGACCGCATCACGTCGGCCACGTGAAGCGCTGGCTGTTGTGGAAGATGCGCTGGACGAGTTTCCAGATAACTTGAATTTACTGCACGTAAAAGCCCACCTGCAATTGCATTTACAAGACGCCGAATTATCGCTGGTATCGGTGCAAAAGATGCTGGCCATTTGGCGTGAATTGTACGAGGGACAAGTGAGCGTGGAGGAGGAGAAGCATTCTGATACCAGAAGTATTGTGGTGCACATGAATCCAACAGCAGTGTCGTCGCAAATGTCAGATAAGGATTCAAGTAAGTTGTGGACAGCATGGCTGTTACATTTAAATTATTTACCATATTTGAAATATAATGACATATTAGACAATTGTCACAGGGATACTCATAACTTTTCTTTTAAATTGTGTCCAAATTACTTTATGGGTAAATTTTTGGACATATTTTAAAATTACTATTCAAATGAAAAAGCAGTTAAAAAGTAAATATTTAATATTACTACTGAATTTTAAATATCAAAATTTAAAAATAAAAAAGTAATCGAAAAAATTTTGTATAATAAATTTATAGTATCGCTAATATACCATGAATTGTATAATCATTTACATTGCTCTCACATTTAAATAAAGCATCACAATTCATAAAATTATCTTGTATAAAACTTAGTTGATAATTTTTACTAATTTTGTTTACTATACTTCAATATGTGTTACCAAAAACTATCTAATAATTTTTACTGTTGGCCACTTTTGCGCAACAACTTATTTGAAATTGTAAGTGTAACTAGTTACTTAACAGTTTTCATTAAAAAAAAAAAAACAACAAAACACTCGGCTCTGCTTGCTAAACACACACAACACAGATTCTGCTCCAGTTGCTTTAAAATAATTTTGTTATATTCTGAAAAAAGTTAACAAATGTGCTCACTCACTCAGCCTAATTAACCTTTTACTGCTATTTACAAAAAAATGAATTGTTTGGCTATTCAAGCCTTTACTTGCCTTTCACTAAGCTCCTTCAAGTTCGAGTTGCGTTTCTCTTTTTCATTTTTTCGTATTTGAAACACAAAAAAATTATAACAAATAAACATAAAATTCTCCACTTCCCCTCAGATTCTGTGTATGCTGCTTCTTTGGCGGCAGTTTCGCGTGTTGAACAAGCTTTAAGTGAAGCAGCCAGCTCACTGAGTTCTTTTACACCACGTCCGGGACCGCAGCGGCCATGGATGATACAGATTAAGGTGAGTTATGCGTGACTTAATTGATCATACACTTTGTTTAATATTTACACTTCTTTCCGATTCTATAGATTTGGCTGCTGCTCGCCGATGCGTATTTGAACATCGAACAGCCGCATGAGGCATTGAATTGCATACAAGAGGCATCGCAAATCTATCCGCTATCACATCAAATCATGTTTATGGTAAGATGCAGTTTGAACTTGACTCCAAATAATTTGAATTGATTTGCACATCTTGTTTACTATTTACAAAGACAAATTTGTGACACAGTAGACTTTGTACAATTTTAAATTATAGTAAATAATAAATTTCGTAACTATGAAATCTTCCAACTGTATTTTATATTTTTAAAAAAGAAATACTAACACCCGTGCCCATTTTGTTTGCAGCGCGGTCAAATTTACTTATATCTAGAGCAGTGGAACGATGCGAAACAGTGTTTCCTTAACGCCGTTTCGGCCAATCCAAATCACACAGAGGCATTACGTGCGCTCGGCGAAACACATCACGTGCTTGGCGAACCACGCCTGGCGGAGAAGATGCTGAAGGATGCCGCGCGCTTGGATCCCAACTGCCCAAAAATATGGTATAAAATCTAATTTTCTTAAATATTTTTAACTATAAATTTCAACATTTTGTTTACTCTACTAGGTTCAGTTTGGGCAAAGTTATGGAGACACTGGGAGATTACACTGCCTCTGCTGATTGTATGGCGACTGCACTGCAATTGGAGCCTACATGTCCCGTACTTCCATTTACCTCAATACCACTGACCTTCGATTGAGTGCGACACATGATGCAACGTATGCGATTTATATTATTTATAATGTTGGCAAATTGTGCAGTGATTTAGCGGCACCCTATATTCATTAGTAATTAAATCGTACATATAACAATGCAGTTCATTAAGCACTTACGTAGTATGTATAATGTAAACGTAAATATTTACTTTAACTTACTTACTAAAGCAAAAGGAGTTTATTGATGTGTTGTATTATTAGCCAATGTTACTCTAGTTAATTGTTAATTATATTGTACACCGTTAAATTTTTTTTATTTATTCATTAAAAATTGTATATCGTAGACATTGTAAATGTATGTATATTTGTAATTAACTTAAAATTCTACATACTGTATATTTGAATGAAGTTATAAATGGTGGTTAGAAAAATCAGTTGATTTCTTTTTCAACCACAGCAGAGTTTGCCTTTGGTGATTGCAATATTTATTCGATAAAAAATTTATGAAAATACTGTTATTGATGCTGATTGTAATAAATGTGTGTTTCAGGTATTTATAGTTATACATTTATCTACATATATATACATATTTGGTATATTAATTATATATACATACCTCCTTCGTAAACATATGCACATATAATAACTAACTGAATATTATTATATTGAAAATTAAAAGTCGTAATAAAAACCAGATTTACAAATATATAACCATCATTCCTTTACACCTTGCAGTAACTAGCAACAATATGTGCTCTACATACATATGTTATATATTAAAAAATATTCAATAGTTATGCTACTATTACAAAATTATTAATTTATTATTATTAAAATGTTGGAATTAACATTTCAAATCACCGACAAAATATTCATAGAAGTACATTCCTAAAAAATTAGGTTTGAAATAGTTGGTATGCAACTCTGTATGTTTGAGTTTTTAATTAAAACTATTCAGTTCAAAATGTGAGTTTGAAAAAGAACTAAATCAATTTTATATAACTTGCTAATTAATATTCTACTAAAATATTTCAAAATTCCTAACTGATTCTTGAGACTATGACAAAATTACAAAAAAAAATTGCCGACGCTTTAATTTCTGTAAGAATAACATTATTGCTTTTATTTTTGTGAAAAATAAACCGATGATCTAAGCATCCAATTGCTATTTAACTAACTCACATTTTGTTAGCTCAGTTTGTTAAAAATGCAAAAAATTCTTGAATTAAGGTAGAAAATTAATTTTTAATTGTCAAATAGTTCACCCTAATTTATGTATGTGGTAAAACATATTGAGAGTGTATAAGATATAATGTATTAAGCCATTATTAAATCGAAGTATGCATTTGTACTAACGATTTAACAAATAAATATATAGAATTTTGTGCATCACAATGTAGCTAATTATTTCTACCTAAAACAAATTAGTAACTAGTACCCAGTCTGAAAAATTCACACAATAAGCAGTATAAATGTTCGTTTAAAGGCATATTTTCTATTTTCTTAACATTCAGCAATAAATATAGATGTAAACAAATTTAACAAAGCGGTTAAAAATTCTTTGCTGCCTCCAATGCTTTTTCCTCCTGCTGCTTTTCCTCCGCTAACTGCTCTAAATGCTGCATTTTTAAATGTAAGCGCCAATTTTGCATCTGTTCTTTGTAGGTCATATACATAGCCACAGCTGCTTGTCCAGCTAACGCTGCTCCCAGTATCGGCAATATAGGTCGCGTCATGCCCTGCCATAGTTTAAACACTTCTAGTGGCTCCTTCGTTACGGATGGCAAACGATATGTGTAATGACGTGTGGCAAACATGAAAGCTGCAAAAGGTGCCAATAAAGTTGGGTAGCAAACGCCTAGACCACCTTGTAAGGTACTTGCACGTAATTGCAAGCAAAGTGGACAATCGTTATTTTGACCCAATATTACATATCTTTGCACCATAAATTTGTGTGACAACACTGAAAACATGGCAGGTATGACTACGATTGGCAGGTATGTGGATGCCTTGCCATAATTGCCTAGTTTCAATTTCCTGCGATAGTGATTGTTAACGTAAATGCCTGTAGCAGCTGCCATAGCTCCTAGTATGCCGGGTCCATAACGTAAGCTCCACACATCCCACCGATTTTCCCATCCCGAAATAACACTCCACTGATAAGCTAGTGCTTGCTCCTCACTAATAATTACAGCATCTTTAGGAATCTCCTCTTTGCGGGCATGTGAAAGTGCCATTTCTATGAAATGCAACGGTTACGTATGTCTATGGTAATGTGTTTTAGGTTGAGCTTATAGAACTAGAACAGCTGTTTATAAAGGGTGGTGGGAGGTGTTGTTTATTTTTGGGCTACTGAGAGATGCCACTTTTTCCAGTTTTCTGATAAGAACAATTTTATAAAAAAATGTACGAAAACAAAAGCTAACAAATGATATCATATGACAATTTTGATTTTTATAATTAATCTAGTAAAAATACACACTCATACTGTTGTTCGAAAAAGTATCAATGCAACTCACCAAAATTTGGCACTATTCCTATACATTTGGGTGTTCCTGTGTGTCAGCTGTATGTTAACTGATTTCATCTGACAGCTATTATCGTTTGATAGTTTGCCGAATTTTATTTCTCGTGTGTGTTTTGCATTTTTTCGGTTGTAATGTGGATTTTTACAAATTGTGCCAGAAAGCGCCAATAAAAAAATAAGTGCACAATTTAAAGAATAAAGGTGAAGAATATAAAGTGCGTTGAATAAACAAAGTGTTGGAGGTGTGTGACAAACAGCTGAGGTGTTCAACCTTTAAGGTAAATCCAGCGTAAAATTAAGGTTATATAAGTAAGGAATTATTAAATTAATGTGTTGTTAGAGCATAAATTAATTATATTGATACATTACTAATAATATTACTAAAACACAGGTTGCCATGCTTAAGTGTTTGATTAAAAGACGCAGATTTTCTCATTCATACCATCTGCGTTTAGAGCAACCACCTGATGACTTAGTCCAACAAAATTAGAAAGCTTGGCACCGTATTATTGGCATGAGTATTTATTTGATAAACAAAATATCCTTTTAATCTCATAGTAAAGCTCCTAGTTTCTCATAAAGAATCAATTTATTAAGCAAGGTCGCTAGAAAAAAGAATGATGTCATAAGACTAGCAGCATTTAAAATTTGAATGTTGCCTCATGCTTACATACTTACACATTATTTTGGTTTATGACTTATGAAACAAAAAATATTTTTTTTTTCATGTAATCTTTGTTATTGGCCATTACTTACATATGATAAAGATGTGATAGCAACTGAAATATCTCATTTATGAAATACCTGGTGATACTACTATTATATCATTTGTCATATGTTGTAGGCATATTGTTCATTTCAAATCGCGTTTTAATAAAATAAATATATGTCTTTAATAAAAAAATCTTAAAGTATGCAGATTCGATTTCGTTATTTGAAAGGCATATATGTACATATATATTTTATGAGAGGATTTCTTTATTGAGAGGTTTTTTATTTCATTTTACATTATAATAAATAAGAATCGGGTTGGTTGTCATCGAAGTCATCTAACGGTAGGCACAAGAAACGGTTGTTTCTAGGGGGTCGGATCAAAGGAAGAGTGGTATTAGATGAATTTTTACTTGAATGACGGTTTTTACAATTAGTGGAGGCTTTTTAACAAAGAATTTTTCTAATAAAATTTTGTCGCTGAAAATTAAATGCTCTCTTAGAAAGAGACTTCTCAAAATAACTTGCGGTAGTGTCGGAATTTTTATTAATGTACAATATTAACGGAAATTTCAGAAATCCTTTCTCACGACAGCCGGTCTCAGTAACCGGAACGAACGAGGATTTTTATCCGGCAAAGCACTGTCAACTTGGTTCCATTCCTCAAAATTACGTCAGAAATGTTTCAGAAATAAGTTGTTGTCTATTGGCTTAAAAAAATATCTGCATCAGTTTCGTCGATTTTATTTATATTAAATTAAATTCTTTTTTTAATTATCCTTTTCTCTATGCTGGACATAAACCTTCTTAGAAAACAAACATTGTATTTTTTCTTAAATTTTGCTTTTATTTACTTCGGCTTACTTATTTTAATTTTTAGTTATAACATATTAATTCAGAATCTGCAGACAGTAGCTGTCCATCATGATTTTGTTCCATTCAGTTGCTTCTTAGCAAAACTTTTTTGGAAATGTGTACTTGCAAGCTTACCCTAATTGGAATATTCACATTAATTTAAAATTCGCTCTTTTAAAATTGAAAGTAGTATTCTATGATATAGCGATTCTAGATATTTATTTCTATTAATTTATTGATAATTGGAGATTTGCACTTTCATTTTATTTTTAATGATTTATCCTACATAAACAATTAATTATACAATAATATCGATATTTATTTATTTTTACAATTATTTCAAATAAATATTACATTTGATTTTGCAATAATTATACTTTTACATGGTAAACAATTTTCACTGCGAATTTTCTTTTTCTTTTGCACAAAAATAATTACTTTCACAAATATATATTTATTAGATGTAAACTTAAAAAATATCCGTATGCATAGGTAATTAGTAGTTATGTGTGTACTTTAAGCAATACTCGTGTAATACATATTACGCTCCCCGCTTATTGCTAACTAATGCTCGCTTAAAATTACCCAAAAGCCAGCGCAACTGGCTGGCCGCAGCCCTTTAGTCTAGCGAACGTCGCCGCAACTGACGGACTCTATTGTTGCTAGTTGTACGGTCGAGTATTTCGTTGGAGAGACGTGCTAACAATGGCAATTCACGCATCGAAACATTCACCGTTGGCAAGGGACCCAATTTCTGCTGTAATTTCTTCAAGGGCTGTACAGTGTGTTCGGGCGTTGCTGGATAACTGACCACCCCAGCATCGACTTGCGATTCTGCCTGCTTGGCATGTGTGATTTGTACGAGCGGTCCTGCCTTGCCCGTCACCACAACTACATCAACGTCATCTTCGTCGATTTCCTCAACCACTGCTGCCGGTTTGGCGTGTACAATATCGTACATTTGTGCTGGTGCCTCCGCGCCCAAAGAAACGGGACGTATACCGGCGCCAGTCACTTGCCGTTCGGGTTGTTTTTGTTGCTGCTGTTGCTGTTGTTTCATTTTAAGCTGTTTCTGTTGCTTCAACGCACATTCATTCATTAGCATTAATTGATCTAACTTATTCACGGTGGCGGTTAATTCATGCTCCCACATGTCATTGCGCTGCTGTTCACCATCGCCACCCTCGATCGGGCGTACTGCGAGTATTTTCACCTTCTGGCGCAGTTCTTCGAGATCACGTTCATCTACGACGCCATTCAATTCAGCACTGTCCGCATAGTCGGCTTCACACTCTTCGGTTTCGGATTCATCACCACCAACACTGTGGCTCATGGAGGCAGGTTGAGTGCTGACACTCGCCAAATCGCTGGAACGATGCGAATTGCCACTCAGCGATATTTGGCTGCCGGCAATTGAAGGATAATCACATTTCTCCAACTCCAATTGGAAGTCGGGCAACGGTGGCAGCGTGGTCGTTGTAGGCGAATTTAGTTCGGCGCCGACGCCCGGTTCACGTGGACCCGGTGGTGGTGCGCCCATTTGTTGAAAATCACCACGCTGACGGTGTATGTCTTCGCTGATGCGTTCAAGATTGCGTAGCGCTGTGGCGTAGGTGTTCTTTGCTGCTTGTACCTGCTGCTGTAGTTCGTGTATGCGATCCTTTTGTGTTAGCAGCTGATCATTGCAAATTTGTTTCTCTTCGAAATACGGGCGTGATTTATTTATGCTACGACGGAAACGTTCTTCAAGTTGTTGAACCTTAGAGTGGTAGAATTAATTTAGTAATTCTTTTTTTTTTTTTGTGTACACAACTTAAGTATATAGTTTGCTTACCGTTTGTTCAGCTGTGCTGAAAACCATAGCGCGTTGTTGATGTTCTTCATGACACTCTGCCTTTTGCTTTTCCGCATCCATTACCTTTTGTGTGGCATGATTTAACATTTCCTGCCAGGCATTGTCGAATTGCCACTCGTGTGAATTAGACATAAAACGCTGTTCGGCTAAAGCCACGGTTTCCTTAGCGGCAGCATGAATTTCTGTGAAAATTGCAAATTTGTAGTTATTGTTAGAGCATTTATTTTTGAGAAAAAGTTATTTATGTTATTATTATTTTTAATATGTGTAACCATATATGCCAAAAACAAAATAAAAAAGATTGCTCTTTTATTTTTTTTCTTTTGCTCTACTATTTTTTTAATTTATCAGCTTTCATCGTTTAACTAACCATTGGCGCGTTGAAATTTCACTGCCGCCTTCTGGCACTCAATTTGCGCCTCACGCGCTTTTTCCAATGCCTCATAGTAGGGCCGTGCCTTTTCAATGCAGCTGCCCAACTTTTTTGATGATACTTTTAGTCGTCTTGTAGATTCATTTAAGAGTATACGGAATGTGGAATTAGCTTCCTGAAATAATATGAAAGAAAATTATATATATTCGCCAGAACACTATGGACATTGTGTCTACGAAATTTACCTCTAATTCAATTTCGAGCTTATTAATTTCATCTGTTGCGCTATTGAGATTCTCCAATTCGATCTGCAATTAAAAAAGAAAATTGTTAGTATAAATTTTAAGAATGCAAAATGCTTTTAATACACAATCTGTATAGATGTAAAAATATCTGACAACTACTTATTTATTAAATTTTCCGAATTTAATCAACCTTTCGCACGACTTAAAGAGCTGCCATATAATTTAAATTTTTTTTATTATTATTTCAAACATTTAAAGTTAAATTTAATTTTTAATTATTTTGTCTAATTGATTGATTGTATAACTATTTCTTTAAATTATTAAATTAATTAATAAAAAATATTTTTTTTTATTTAAAAACTTATTTTTTTTTTTATTTAAAAACTTATTTTTTTTTTATTAAAAACTTTTTTTTTTTTGCAGTCGTCGCATTTATTACAACTACAACAATCAATCAGCCCTTAAGTGTAAATAAATCAGCAGCAAAATGCCGAGACCCACGCGTACTGTGAAAGAGCAGGCAAAGGTGGATTTATCCAAAATACCAGTGAGTAATTAATTACGTTATGAAATATGCCTATGTTGTGTAAACCTAATTAACACTGTCACGCACGCCAGGCTCACGTGGAACGTGTAAATGTCAGCGGTTTGCTGCGCACACACAATGATTACGTTATGAAGGCAGCCGAAGGACTGTTTAAAGCGCGCAATTTTCAAGACCTCATGATTGAGTCAATGAAGTAAGTGCTTATCATATTATGAAGCTTTTCATTTTGTCATTAATAATTATTTTGAAAATTATTTACAGCGCCAAGTCCTACCTCCATGAATTGGGCATTTTCAAAGATGTACAGGTGCGCGTTGACGTGAGCAAGGGCGAGAACGCCTCACCCAATGGCTATGAGATAACGCTGAAGGGTCAAGAATTGTCGCGTCTCGTTGGCTCGGTGGGCACTGAAGTGGGCCAAAATGAGGGTTCACTGCGCACCGAATTGAGCATACCGAATTTGTTTGGACGCGGTGAAAGTATTTCACTGCAGGGCTCCTATGCGACAACACGTGCCAATGAATTGCAACTGCGTTTCTGGAAGTCATTCTTTCATACGCGCTTCGTGGAGAATCGACCAGAGTGAGTTTAAAAATAATTGAAAAATTTTGCTAAACCGCTAAATTAAAATTATTTTAATGTCACACAGAGTCTCCCTTTCACTCTTCCGACACGTGGATCGCATGGATATTAGCTCGTTTCAAAATGCCAATTTGGGTTTCTTGACAGATTTCTCAATTAACACGCTCTATCCTTTAGAGGTAAGTGTGCAACTACTTAAAATACTTCACACACTAATTTGTGTCTTTGGTTTTTGCAACAGCTCACCCACTCCGTACAGTATGAGGCGTCTATACGCGAAACGTCTTTGCTGGCGAAACAAGTTCCATTTGCCATACGCGAACATTGTGGCCCCAAATTGGCATCACTGGTGCGTTATTCTGTAATTTATGATCAGCGTGATAATCCCGTATTTCCCACACAAGGCCTAATGTTGAAATCAGTCAACGAATATTGTGGTTTGGGTGGCAATGTTGCCTACATGAGCAGCACTACGCATGGTGAAATAAGTGTGCCATTGATTGCCGGACTTGTGGCACAAGTTTGTGGTCGCATTGGTGTGATTAAGGAGACTAAAAACACAACAGTACTACCAATCAGTAGTTTGTTCTATTGTGGTGGTCCACTGACGCTTAGAGGATTCAAGTACGGTGGCGCTGGTCCGGTGGTGGATGGCACATCCATCGGTGCGCAGGTGAGATTTTCATTAGTTGCAATTTAAGCTTTATTATTTATAATCCTGTTTTTTTTTCTTTAAGACTCACTGGTGCACTGGTCTTCACTTGTGGGGACCCTTGCCGTTCAATCATGTATTCAAGGGATTGGCTAACAATTTCCGTACACATTTATTCTACAATTGCGGAGGCTTCAACTCATTTTCAGCAGGTAAGATACAAAAACTTTTTTTTAAGATTTTTACTTTGGTTTACTTATGCGTTAACTGAAGCTACGAAAGCCTCCCGATATATTTTAAAAGCGTTTCGATTTTTTTAAAAATCAGTAAAAACATTTTACCGTGTTTTTAAAAGTTCTTTTAGCATTTTTTTCTAATTTGTTAATTTTTCACCCATATATATTTACCAAATACGACAATCTAAATATAACTTCCAATAAAATGTTAATATGTCTGTATGCAAGTATTTTATGTGTTTATTTATTTCTTCACTTTTCTAGAAAACATGCGCAGCGCTTTTGGTGTTGGCCTAGCATTTAAATTAGCCGAACGTGCACGCATTGAAATGAATTATTGCATACCGGTACGAAAATATGCGAGCGACAAACCAGTGAATGGTTTTCAATTTGGCATTGGCTATGAATTTGTCTAAATTTGTTTGGTGTGCATGGATGATGTGACACGCTAGCGTTGGAAGAACTGTCGAGGAGGTGGCGGCAAACGCTACTGTAACTGCTACAACTATACTACCATTACAAACACACACACATGCAGCAACTCTTTCGTCGTTCATTCATTTGTCTGTTGTTTGTCGTTTAATATTATTATTATCACTTTTTTGTTCGCTCGCCCAAAGACATTAATTGTTTAATGTTTGTTATTATTGTAGTAATTTTAAGTTAAATATTAAATAAGCCAGACAATAGTCAAGCTTACACACCAACATACGAAAAGCATGTACATGAAAATGAAGACGAAATTGGTAGTGTGAAGAGGGCAAAGCAATGAGAGCTACTAAAAAAAAACTTGTTAAACAAAATATGTGCAAAAATACTTAAACGAATACAAATACATTTAAATTATATACGATAAAGATAAATACATAAGTTTATGTTAAATATTGAATAAACTGATAAATTAAAATGTATCAAATACATACTATACACAACTAAACTAATTTGCATGTTTACATTTCAAAAATATAATCACATAACGGGTTTGGGACAACAATAGCAAGGGTGTATGCAATGTTACTAACAGCTCTGTGGCAAAGGACCCTAACCCCAACCAATACACAATCTCGTATTATAGAACTGACATTTGACCTGCAATTTCCAACACAAAGTGTTTTTTATTGACAGAAAGAAAACTTCGGAAACTGCTCAGAAATTCAGTATCTATATTTTTGTGTAGAAAATTTAACAAGCCACAAAAATAGCGAAAGAAATCAGTAAAAGTTTAGTTCAATGTCAATTACACCAAAAACAATCAACAAAAACGCACCTTCTCCCTATACACCCTAAACGAATCGAAACGAACGAAAAAACTTATATACAATAAAAGAAGAACCAGCCTATAAAGCGCCTTCGATACGCCACAAAAAATATATTTAATTAAACATAAAGAACAGGATGGGTAAAAATAGAGCCAATGAACTGACCGACTCCCGCTAAGCGCAGCAATAGTTGATGCTATGCATACAACAAAAGTAGGTCAAAGTTTTTTCATGATTTATTTGGAGAACCATTTAAACAATTCAGCGGGAGTTTATTTAAATAAACGTGATCGCAACAAAAAGCAAAATTCAAATTAGTAGTGTTGTAGCTGCACAAAGGCAGCGTGTAATTTAATAGACCGAGTGGCACGCACAACAAATGAAACAAATTCATTGTTGACAATAGAAAAAATAAATCATTCTGAACGATTATATCCAAAAGTTCTCAGCATTGTTTCAGTTTAAAATTAAAAAAAAAATATAATTATCGCGTTTCAGTAAACAAACTTATTTAACAAAACTTTACAATTGCAATGTGCTAACAAAAACAAATGCAATTAGAAAAAATCATGCGAGTTTTTGAAATATATTAGGTGTGGAATCAACCTTCTTTATTTTTATAATTTTTTTTAGTTTGTAGACATTATTTTTTAATTATTTAGTAATGTTTACATTGGTAATTTTCTGTAGTTAGTCTTTTTACAACTAATTACTTTTTTTACTATTGATTTCTCTATTTCGTATTATATTTTATTTCGATTAATTACTCGAATAGAGAGATAATAAATTTGCTTTGGTTTTTAATTGCACTAAACAAAAAATTAAATAACTTCAAGCGAATTTATTACACCGAATGTACTTAGTAATTTACAGATCACCGTCTGATCTTTTATATCAATTTAAAATCACTACATATAACAGGAAAAATCATGCATAACCTTATCCATGGCATAACAGCACCATTTAAAGTTTGAATTGTTATTCAGTTATTCTTTGTAATTGTTATTTGTTATTTTGTGCAATATGTCTTTTTTCAATACTACTCTCCAAACATACCAGGGTTGCAAATTTTTTATTTCAAATTTTTTTAACAGCATCTTGAAAATTAAACACTCAAATTTTTTTGATTTTGGAATTAAATTTTTATTTTTATATATGAGAAAATATTTTTTAATTTAAAATAGTTTTTTAATTTTAATGTTTAAAAGTTCGAGATTATATTTTTTTTACTTTTCAATTTTGTATTTGGGATTAAAAATTAAAAAAAGAAAATATTTTAAATACTATTTTCGTGATTACAAGCAAAAAGAAATTTTAATTAAAATATCAACTCAATTATTTAGTTAACGCATTTTTTGCAAGCCTGCTTATGTATATCACATACATATGTACGTTGGTTAATCAATTTCATTTATCATGTATTAATAACGAAAGTGCATATTGAAGAATTGAGAAAAAAAAAATCGACTGCCTCTTTATTGCCTTTTTAGCGTATTAGATTTTAGAAAATTTATTATTAGATATTAAAATTTTTCTTTAACTTTAAGTGCCACATTAGAAATTAATATTTTTCACGCAATAATTCACAAAATAAATTTTAAGTATTTTTGTCAACTTATTTTTAATATTTTAGTTCAGTTTTATTTCTTGTTAGTCCTAAGAAATAAAAATTAATATAATTAAAATTGAACATTAATTGTTTTACTTTAAAACCAAAGTTTCTCATTTAAACCGAAAATGTTTAAAAATAATTAAAACTGAATTAACTCAATTTAATAAAAATAAATAAAACTAATAATCAATACTATTTCAGCTTTTGCAACCAAATGTTTTACAAATTGCTAATAAAAAATTAAATATTTGTCGCAGCATAACATCTGCTGTAGTATTATTTTTACTAATCAAAAAAAAAAAAAAATAAAAGTAAATAAAATCATAGAATAAGCAGCAAGTATTAATAAAAAAATTGTTATACGGTGATTTGTTTAGTAGGATCTTAAGCTTTGTAAATTTGCAGCGACCCCGTGGAGTTGTATTTTTCTATAGCCCCCGTTGTATAATGGAAACGCATTTGAACCAGCAACTTTCCGTTGATACAATAAGGGCACAATTGAAATGAAACAGAAGAGAAGAAAATTAGAGAAATTCCTATTTTAGTAGCTAAGACGCTCGCAGTGGAATTCGAACATGCGTCCAACTGTAAGCAGGCGCACAAAACGACCGTCACTTAAATAGACTCGGCTAACGTAAATTTGTTAATGTTGTGTCAAATGCTTCATTTGATCGCCATACTTGCTCATTCACAATAGTTAGTTAGGGAATTAGTGACATTGAACTGCTATGAACGAAATCTTGATTTGAAAAACACTGAAAATTACATATAACAAATTTTTATATAAACATACATATACATATGTATATATGTAAATTCCAATGTATAGTGAAAAATAATATTAATTTAATAGTTTAAAAATTGGCAAATAAAATAATTTTACCGAAAGTAGAATAGAAGAAGGGATTAATAAAAAAGAAAATATACCAAATATAAAAAATATAAAAAAAAAAAAAAAAAAAAAAAAAAAAAAAAAAAAAAAAAAAAAAAAAAAAAAAAAAAAAAAAAAAAAAAAAAAAAAAAAAAAATATTAAAAAAAAATAAAAAAAAATAAAAAAAAATATAAAAAAAAATAAAAAAAAAATAAAAAAAAGAAATAAAAAGAAAATAATTAAAAAAAAATATTTACAGATAAAGTAATAAAAACATTAGTGCGAAAACATTACTCATAACCCGCTATTCTCTTATTATTATAAAATTAATCAAGTCTTTCAAATGTGTCAAAAATAGAATATTTTATAATGTATACATATATTTATTTATATTTGCAAATGTCATCTACATATATTTTACTAATCTAAAAATGTGTTAACTTTTACACTTTTTTCAGAAAAAATTGGGTTGCTAATATGAAAAACATTATTATAAAGTCAACCTGTAATATGCGCAACATTTCTCTCAAATATAATTACTCGAGCTATTAAAAACCTTTCAATTTAAAATATAAACGGCTGAATCGAGTTTTCATTAGCATTATAATAATTGAGTATGTACATATATTTTCAGTCGATATTATAATACACGTATACACTTCAGTATATCTATTATTATTACTGTCAAACATATGTACGTTTACTTTATTTAATGCAAAAATTACGATAGAATCATCAATATGTAGGTGATGTTTACTTAATTCATCATTACACACACTTGCGTTGTACATTTCCCTACATTTTGCAGTTTCACATGATGTGCGTAACTATATTTAAGTATGTATGATATTTATACCCGTGTATGCTTGCACTTCAAGGATATTCTCATAGATTCATAAAATTCAATAATCCATTCATCAAATATTCACGCAATTTATTTGCATTCGCCACATAGCAATAATGTTACAGATACTATGCTATTTAGCAAAAAATATGAAAATGGCAAACAGAGAAAGACTGGCGTGAGTGTCTGAATAACCCACCAATAAATTTAATTAATTGCTGTGAGTGTGAAAAAAGAGAGTCATGCAATTGTGTACATCCGTTATATGAATGAAGTATTGTTATTGCGCATAAAGATGACAGGTAGGCAAATGGTTGCCGGTGTGAAAGGAAAAAATAGACAGTGAAAATGTATGGGAGTTTCCCAAACAACCATGCATTTTTAATTTTATTTCATTTAAAGTGTTTAGCAGATGTGATTGAAGATAAAAAATTATAAAACTAATAAAATAGAATAAAACTGATATACATATATAATCAAAAAATGAAAAATGTAAACTAATAGACAGAAAAATTAAAACATGGCAACAACCATCAAAATGGACTTTTGTTTTTAATAGCTGTCAAAATATTAACTTGCAACAAATAAATAAATAACCGCTCAGAAACAAAATAGTTTGTGTAAAATTTAATAAAGTCGATTGGATAATTATCTATTGGGAGTTAAGAGTAAGTGGACAAAGAAGCAAAAAATATCAAGACAAAATGTTAATTTTGAAATAATTATTTTTTTTTTCATATTTTCATAATTACTAAAATTTCAAGGCGATATCTCAAATAGTTTTTGAGCTAAAGCTAGGTACCGCTAGGTTCAAACAGCCCAATTATCTGATGAAAAATCGAATTTTGTGGTAAAATTAGCCAGAACAAGCACCAACCTACAATTAGACCCCGAAAAATAGGGTATTTATAGTATATGCCTCTGGTCACTAATATGTAGATATTGAGTCGACGAACATATTATAAATTTAGCTGAATCTCGATAGAGTCAATGTCTGACTTGGGCAACAAGCAGGCAAACGTGGCATGAATGGAACAATGGCCGCAAATTGAAAAGGAATGATGTAAGAACTCAAGTAGGGGTGCTAACAGGACTCTGTCTAATTGATAGACATGCCCGCAGGCTAGGTACACCGTACAATGACTATTACAGAGGGTGTCAAGACTTGGAAGATGAGGAGACAGTAAAACACCTTTTATGCGAAGGAGGAGGGCTCTGTACAGAAAAAAAATCGCAACTATCGCTCGAGGGTTTCTGGATGACGTTTCAGAGGATACAAATATAAATCTGCATGTATCGATGAACTCCAACAGAAGCACAGGCTGGTTAGAAAGGAGATCATAGAGTGAGGGAATATTAGTCCCGGAGGTATCACAATGAGCCTCCCAAAGGCCTAGGTGCGTCTTCAGACAGCCACTCTAGCTATCAACGTACCATAACCTGTCCAAAGTATAAAAATAAAGAAAACCTTTTAACATTTCACTTGTAGCGCACCAAACTTCAAAATTGAATGCACTTTAGCGCGTGGAGTGCATTTCGTTATACTTTTCATCGAACAACTTTTACGTGCATTGTTGCTTGTTATGGTGCCACCCAACAGCTCACCGTCACACAGTTCACGCCGGGAAGCCAATGAACCTTGCACAAAAGCGTAGTTCGAAATGAAGTGATAGTAATTGTTGCTGTTCCTCTTTTGTTGTTGTTGCTGTTGCAACTACGAATAGTAATACTTTACCACGGTTGTTGCAACTATCCAGCAACTGCAACTGCAACTAAACTCAAGCGAGGGTAAACATCTGTATAAAATTATGTTACTGCATAAAGGGTGTTGCAAGATATCTGAAAATACTCCAACATCCTTCATCAACGACTCAAAATTATAAAAATTAGCACCTGAAATTCGGAGTCAGTGGCCTCAACCTTAAGAGCGATACGTCCATTTTATGGGCGTCATACGAGTAATCGTCGGTCAGATCAACAATTGAGCGTCTAGTGAAAAAAATTTTAATCCACAGTGCCAGTAAGACATAGAAGTGCCCGTAGTGTCGAGAATATTTCAGCCGCTAGCGCATCAATTGAGGAAGACCCAAATCAGTCTCTCACACGTCGTTCTCAAGCGTTGGGCATCTCTGTGACGTCGTTGTGGCGAATTTTACGAAAAGATCTTGGTCTACATCCTTACAAAATCAAATTGACGCAAGAACTGAAGCCGCTTGACCACAAAAATCGTCGTATGTTCGTGAATTGGGCCAAGCAACAACTTGAAAATGATCCGAATGATTTTCATCGAATAATCATTTTCAGCGATGAGGTTAATTTCTGGCCTGAATGGCTTCGTCAATAAGCAAAACATGCGTTATTGATCAGGCAAAAATCATCACGTACTCTATGAGTCACCTATGATCAAGACCGGCCCGTTACTGTGAATGGGAATCGCTCTCCTCAATGGTAACCGAATATTTTTGGCCCGAATTGGATGATATGGACTTGGACAATATGTGGTTCCAACAGGACAGCGCCACAAGCTACACAGCGAAAGTCACAATCGAATTATTGAAAACCAAGTTTGGTGAACGTGTTATCGTACGAAATGGCCAAGTTAATTGGCCGCCACGGTCGTGCGATTTGACGCCGTTAGACTATTTCCTGTGAGGTTACGTCAAGTCTATGGTCTATACTAATAAGCCAGTGACGATTGATGAACTTCGTACGAATACCGTTAATTTTAAATCAGAACAAATTCAGACACCCTTTAAAATGCAATGTAGCAAGCGCACAATAAGCTGAAAAAGATCGTAAAACTCTCATGGAATTGTGTATTGCAAACAGCAACGGATGCCAAGCGCGGATATGGCAAACTTTTCGGCGTTGCACAAAAAATGGCTGAATTCACAGTGGATGTGCCGGCGGAACAGCAACAGAAGCCGTAACGAAAGCAACAAAACTCGAATAATGGCATTCAATTCAATTGAAGTAAATCAAATTCACTCTGCCGCTTACAATTTCCGCCCAAAACATTCGCTCAGTGGAGAATGTAACTAAAATTTTAACTCGGCGTATGACCTGATACCAGGAAACTCTATCTATGAATATGTGAATTTTCATCTTGCATGTATTTGCACATAACAAACTTATTGACTTTGCAATAAATGAATAAATGCATTAACTAATAGATAAATATTTTATAAAAAGTATCAGAATCCTTTCAATACCGAAAGTAAAATAAATAACTTTGACTTGTTCTTGCTCATTGTTATTGAATTGAATTTCTATTTGCATTTCTATTGTATACCAATGCTCTTCCGGTTCGATCAGTGACTAAAATATTTGCATAAATGCACATTTCTATATTTATGTTTATAAACAGACTACACAAACATAAATATCGTCACCTAAAATGCAAAGCAACATATCATCAAAGAAAAAATAAAAATACTCGAAAATATTGTCGGATATAATAACCAATATATAACCATTTTTGTTACAATATGAGTGTATCATAACCGATAAATAACCTTTTTATAATCAAAACTCAAATTTTCTTTCAATATGAGTGGTTTCTATTATTACCTTTTTCCTTCGCCTGTAAACATTGGAAAAGTGGTGTTACGTTATTTTGCACTTTAGGTGACGCTATATGCCTAAGTATGCATAATTTTGTACATTTCTAAACAAAACTCATCAATGGCTTGGCATAAAACACACTTACTTAAGTGTTTCGAAACGCAGCTGCATGTGTTAACGCGTACAATGAAGTTTTATTGTTTTCGCCAGCACTGACATTCCAATTGATTTAACATGCAATGCTCGCACATAAAAATAAATTGATTTCATTTATGCACGAATTTCTCAAAGCCTTTATAAATACATACTTGTATGTACGCAGCTCCACTGTTACTGAGGAAGCAATAAAATAAACTTGCAAGTGCGCCGATATTATGCATAAATGTATGTATTATTGTTTTTCTGTGAACAAATTAAGGACGAAAATCTCAGGAAGTGGCAATCTCAAAACGTAAAAAGGCAAAAAGGTCACTTGAACAAAGCAAACTAATTGTCGCATGCTGGAAGAAGTAGTAGAAGGTATGTCTCGGTACGTTAAGTGATCGTGTGAGAACAACAATTCACAGAATATAAAATTTAGAATCGTTAAAATTTTATTTAAGTAATTTGAATTTGTGTTCGAGAAAGTGCTTTGAGTTGTTTACTGAAAGGTGGTTTTTTAGACATATGGTTTTCAAAAGGCAATAAAACGAATATAATTTAATATTACTGCAAAGGATTCTGCTTTATTATAAGGATAAAGGTTTGACATTATGTTTTAAAAATGATATCGGGCAAGTGAACGCTGTTGGATAGAATAAATTCCAGTCAAGAGGCCCAATTTTCGACATTTTTTGCAGTAATTGCGATGTATGTGAGTAATATTGGGCTCATCTGTGTAGACAAGCGACGTCACCAGATCTTAGACACCGCGCCATAGGACGAAAACGCGAGATACTCCTCTCACCAAAAGATTCTTTCAATAAATTCTTTGGCTATATGGTATGTAGCCCGATATTTTTGGGACCAAAGGCCGTCCACATCAACATCAACAGGCTTTGTGCCATTAATTATGTCTCTATAGTGTTCTCTATTGACTCTAGACCAATGATTCCATCTGCCCATAGAGCACACCAGTGACATTTTGAGGATTCCGTTTATGAACGCACCCATGCAACCAAAAGTGGGCTTCATAGCGGATTTTGTGAAAATCGGGATCGGTAGCCATCTCCCATTCACCGAACGCCGATTCTTGCAGGAGCTGGTTTTTGTAAGCCCGCAAACCAAGATCCTATCGAAAAATCATAAAGTGAATGGACAACAGCAGCAATAGCGTTTCCAAGTGCCCTGTACGGCATATCTGAGGCATCCAGTGGTACACTGACGGCTCGAAAACACCGGAAGGCATTAGAGCAGGCACTGCGAGACCACATACCAAACTATCCATACCAATGGGACGTTTTCTGAACATCTTTCAAGCAGATGTCTATAAGTCAGTATATATAAATCAATCTCCACCAGCGTATCGCCATACTTAGCGAAAGTCAAGCGGCACTAAAGGCGATCTCACCGTATGAGGTTAAATAGCTTTTCGTACGTGTACACCTAAACTTGGTGCCGGGGCATAAAGTGGTAGCCGGCAATAAGCTGGCTCTGCGGCAGCGTTCAGGATGATGGGGCCAGAACCATGCATGTCCTGATTCTGGATATTCAATCAGATATTTGCATGGGAAGCCTCATCACTTTTACAATCTACATAACACCAAATATTTTAAGGTTGCCTTCTATATAGATCTAAGAACATTTTTTTGTAAAACACCAGAAATATTTAAACTTTCTTTTAAGTGAAACTAGTTAACGGTTATAACTTGAAATTATGAAGAAATTTTACTACCTGTGTTTAAACTCGTTAGTAGAAAGTAAGCATTTTTCCAAAATTACTAAACCAAGTTGCTCTTAGTTATAATTAAAAAAATAATATAAACCAGTAATCATATAAACTGTTTTATGCAGAACTTTCGTAAAATTTACAGCTATTTCGTACGTCGAAAAATGGTACTTCGAAAATTTCCACAGCGCTCAGCCAGTTCTGACAACAAAAGTAACAATTCCCTGCTTGTTTTTGGCTTAATTAGTACTTAAGAAGATACGATGTTGCTTTATTCTGCTATATGTACATGGTACATAAGATTATCGCTGTGCGAGGTGCTTATTATTCTGAATTTTACAAAAGTTGGCAATTTCACAATTTGGAAAAGTTTTTACAACAGCACTGAAATGTACTTACGAGCATATACATATACATATAAGTCTTTAACTTATTTAAAGTATCATTATATGGTCACTTAAATACATATGGGCATTTTCACGGTAACGGACGCGACATTCGTACGCTTTTAAGTGCGTCCAAAACAAAGAAGACAAAGGAAAAGTTTATATATATTGACATTGTTTTGAAGGGCTGACGCAGTACTAGATTTTAATATATACGGGAAGGTTCTACTACAAATAAGTACGTAGTTATAAGCAATTATAAAGTGATACGGACGCGACAAAAAATAGAAGTTTTTTTGAGGCGCATTCAGAAATATACAAAATTCAGCAAATTAAGGATTTATATATATATAAAAATATATATATTAATAAATGCGAACAGATGACTGTTATTCGTAGGTTTATGAAATATGTTAATTTTCCCTTAGTTTTTTTTAATTGAGTATAGAAGAAATACGGACGCGACATAACGGACGCGACAAAATCTTCCAAGAACAAAGAAATACAATTTTTTCATTATAACACTTCAATTTTATTGAAAATTAAGCAAACCAATAACGTAAATTAAAAATTCAAGTAACATTTTAGTAAAAATGACTTAAAAAATTAAGAAGAAAGTTATTAGTTTTTAGTATGGTCTATTTTAATTATTTTCTTTAATGAATAGGCGGTCCGAGCAACTTCAATAAATTTACTGTCGAAATATGAAAACCAATGCAAACTCTTAACTATAACTAAAGTGGGCATCTTGAACTTCGTCTTGGAATGTCAAGCGATAATTTTCAGCAAAATCAACTTGCATAACAATTTCATTAGCTGCTACATTTTTTTTTTTAGTTTCAAAGTAATTTTGTTGGTGACGTTTAACAAAACAATGCATTTTAAAAGCTGGTAGCTGAATCTCTACATCATGAATTAAGTCGATTAATGGACCAATAGTGTAGTTTAAAGTTATGCGATCATCTACTTTTCTCCACTGTTTCCATTTGATTTGCGTATTAAATTTATTAATAAACTATATTGGAACTAGATCGTCTTTAATATCGCGTACACAGCTGTCACAATTATTAGCCATGCACTTTTTATTCATAACGTCGCAGCAAACTGATGTAAGAAATAATTCAGCTTTGGCAGGAATCTGCGGTATAATCTTTGTACAGCCTTCTAGTAGAAAAATAAAATTTGCTTGGTACTTACAGATACCCATATTGTGTCGTAAATTATTGATTAACTGAATGTAAGTTGGCTTAGAACGAATAAAAATTGTTTTGCTTTGAAAAGTTGATATGCTTCTGTTAAGGTCATAAGCATAAAACGTTTTGAGGCTACTTTCCCATTGATTATCATTGTATCCTTTCTCCCAGGAGCTTGAACGCTGATTCCATCTTGCAAAAAGAATTGTTCAATTAATTTTTCGCGCATCTGGCTTTTTGATGACTTGGTTGTATTTTCATTCATCGTTTCTGTTGGCTTAATATATTTATTGCATAAAGATTTGAGGATAGCTATTTTTCTATTCAGGTTTTTAGGTAGCGCAGCCTCAACTTTTTTAATTGCTTTTCCCATCGTTTGTTTACAGCTGTAAATTTCGCAATTCAAATTGTCAATATTATTTATGCTCTTTTTTTGCCGCAAAACTTGCTATCTAACACGGTCCTTTTCTTTCTTCTTTTCTAATAAATTGCTATCACTTTTCATTTTTTGCGATAATCTTTTTCGGTACTCTTGCTTTCGTTTTGCTTCTTTCTTCTTGTATTCCTGCCATTTCTCGACGTTTTCTTTCATTTTCTTTCATTTTCTCTCTATACTTCATTGTTATTACTTTTCTTGTTTCTTTTGCCGTTTTTGCCATCAATAAAATTTTAATTTTATGCAATTTCTACAACTTTATTTAATATTTAAGGTTTACGGTAACGGACGCGACGAATTTCAAACACCAATAAATTTTTTTAATCGTTTTTGCCGAGAGCCAATTATTACTTTTTTTAAGTGAAATGATGTATCTGCTTTTAGTCTGAAAGCAATTTACACTTCAACACTTTGTTCACTAATGAGAACAATAAATGATGTTTTTCGGTAACGGACGCGACATACGAATATAAGCAGAAGAAACACAAAAAACTACCGTTATTCGATCTCCACTCAGTCTGTCTGCTTGTTGAACATTATGTTACTATCAGCAGAAGATTTTTAAATTATAAAAACATCATAGTATTACTTTGAATTAGGGAATTTAACAAGGAAAACCGTTGGTATATTTGGTCAAAAAAGTCAGATTTTTGTAAATTTTGTGTATTCGTTGTATATTTCGGCTCAAAATTAGAAGAAAATAAAAATTCCTTTATATTTATAAAATTAACACATTTGAGATTTATTATTCATCAACAGAAAGTTTTCAGGAACTGTTTGAATTTTGCACGCGTGGTGGACCTTTTTGTGAAAATGCCCATATGACCATATTAATAAGTACGTGAAAGCTGTCTCAATGCACTTTCGACAGAAAATATAAATAAAAAATAAAGATATGAACTTAAAAAATTTTCAATTATGTGTAAACTCGAAATATCAATTAAAAAACGTATATTTTGCTATGAATACATATAATATAATCCGCATAAAATAAGATCAAGGAAAAACTAGAGCGGAGGAATTCGGCTTACTATAGCAACTTTAAAAAATCAACCACAAAATACAAGAAAAAACATAGCCTAAGAAGGGAACACGCCATGGTGAATAATACTCTGCAGTGTTAAAAACAAAGGATTCTATGTTTTGGAAAGTAGATCGGAATTGATTCATTCCGTATGAAGGACTATAAAGACAACTAATCACTCAATATTTAAATGCGTTAAAGACTTCAAATTGTAAAATTGTACAACCGAGATGGGAATAAAACGTATGGGTGCCGAAGTCAAAATTGGAGAATGGGTCTAGCACTGCCCATCTGTGGATTAAATCACATTTTTTCCGAGACTACCAAACCGATTTCAACTAAATTTTGAATAAAGGGTTTTTTAAGAGGGCCGGTTTATGGACCGAAGGCGTCATTGGACCTTATTTCCTCCGTGATGATGAAGACCGGCACGTTATTGTGAATGGGAATCGCTACCGCTCAATGATAACCGAATACTTTTGGCCCGAATTGGATGATATGGACTTGGACAATATGTGGTTCCAACAGGACAGCGCCACAAGCCACACAGCGAATGTCACAATCGTTTTATTGAAGATCAAGTGCCCGTGGTGGACATGCGAAAGAAATCGAGTTCCATACATAGTGGCATCGAATGTACTTTCAGAGGAATAGAAAAAAATTTTGTAACGCGCTTATTGATAAACCCTATAGTATATATCAATCTGTGAGATACCTTAATTAAAATCACAGGGCATCATCGTTTTCTGGAAATAAAATGTCGTGCTGTAAAAATGGAAATCATGGTTCCATACTTTTCCTAACCCACATTTACGTTATGTAAGGATTTTCAAATATCCGCTTGACCTTATACCTCATATATTGAACAATGTGGCAGGTATCTTAATGAAACTCAGCGAGCATCTTTTTCTAGTAGATGTGTCGTGGAGGATGGAGCCTTGCGTAATAGTTCACGCAAGTGAGGAAAGTTCTATAAGCACCATTCACTTGGGAGTGGCCAGAAACGATTATTTTACATATGGCTCAAGCAGCTCACTACTTCCGGTCTTAGACCAAGTATCCTCTGGGTAGCCGAAAAACATCCGTTTGAAGGCGAGTTAAAGTGAGAAATTGCATCATCCCTCCCCAGAGTTGTGCGCTGTGTTTGGGACGGGCAACGTAGAAAACAACCCTTAATTGGGAAGGTGCCGCTGGCCAGCTGGTTGATGTGCTGTGCCCAATCCACAAAAAGGGAGACCCCACAATCTGCGCTAACTACTGTGGGATAAGTCTTCTCAAGATCGCATATAAGGTTCTATCGAGCGTACTGTGTGAAGGACTGGAGCCCATCGTCAACAAATTGATTGGACTTTATCAGTGTGGGTTTAGACCTGGAAGATCTACAATCGACCAGATTTTTACCATGCGCCAAATCTTGGAAAAGACCCGTGAAAGGAAGATCGACACACACCTCCACTCCGTTGGAAAGACCAGGTGGAGAAGAACCAGGCTACACTTAAAATCTCCAATTGGGGCCAAACATAGAAAAGATGAAACGACGGGCGCTGTTGTGAGCTCAGCTATAACCGCGAAAGCGGTGCCTACGCCAATAAAGAAGAAGATATGTCGTAATGCCGAAAATTAATGAAATCGTGATATATTCGCTGAACATCAATAAATTGGTTCTAGACCGTGGTCTAAACCCCTTATCCCTAATATAATGATTTCCTCACCTACCCAATCTATTAAATTTGCCCCTTTGGGAGAATTTTCATCAGAAGTACATATGTACATATGTCATTTGCGTTTACTAGGTTAATTTTAATATTGAGATCTCAGATATGAAACACCACAAAATAATGAGACTAAGTGAGTCTATGACTTTTAATATGAGGTAGGAAAGTATTTCTTCGACTTTAATGTTTGCAAATGTTCATTACTTATTTTAGCATGAATCCTAATGAAAATCTGTAATGAAATGTGTACTCATTCTTTTGAACGCATGTGTATATGCACAGGTTTACAAGAACTCAGGTATTTCTCACATGTGCCACCGTCAATTTCAAATTAATGCATGCTAAACGTTGACGGCATGGTAATAACAACTTGTGATTATTAATATTTTTTATTGCATATTTTTTATGTCTTTTTTCTACTATCGGGTGATTTTTTAAGAGCTTGATAACTTTTTTAAAAAAAAAAACGCATAAAATTTGCAAAATCTCATCGGTTCTTTATTTGAAACGTTAGATTCGTTCATGACATTTACTTTTTGAAGATAATTTTTTAAATGTTGACTCGTTGGTTTCAACAAGATTATGCCACACAGCTCGCGATTCTATGGCCATTTTGAGGGAAAACTTCGGAGAACAATTCATCTCAAGAAATGGACCCGTAAGTTGGCCACCAAGATCATGCAATTTAACGCCTTTAGACTATTTTTTGTGGGGCTACGTCAAGTCTAAAGTCTACAGAAATAAGCCAGCAACTATTCCAGCTTTGGAAGACAACATTTCCGAAGAAAGGGCTATTCCGGCCGAAATGCTCGAGAAAGTTGCCCAAAATTGGACTTTCCGAATGGACCACCTAAGACGCAACCGCGGTCAACATTTAAATGAAATTATCTTCAAAAAGTAAATGTCATGAACCACACTAACGTTTCAAATAAAGAACCGATGAGATTTTGCAAATTTTATGCGTTTTAAAAATCACCCGATAAATTATCGCGACTTCATGCTTTCCATGCCGTTGAGTTATGATCAGCAACTTTGGCGCAAAGAAAATTTTGAAGCAGAAAAAACAAGAAAAACTGGTAACTGTACACTTGAATGCGACGCATATCGCTTACTCGACGACCCCAGAGCGTGCGGCTATATTTCAGTTTTTTCTTGCAATCTTTTTCTTTTTTTTAATTTATTTTGCGCATTTTAAATGGACGCGCTTCAATGACCAAGCAAAGCGGACGCGAAATTAAATAATAAAAAGCAACAACAAAGCCAATACAATACAAAATCCACCTCAGGTTTTGATCTTCAAGAGTTTTTACTGATTGAGCATTTCCTTTGTTTTCGTTTTTTGCGATTTTTGCATTTGTATTTGTTTTTATTTTTTCATGCATATGCGCATGTGTGGTGTAGTATATTATTCGAGCAGCGTCGCGGCGTTTCAACCGGTTTATTATTTACCTTTTTTCGGCAGATCTTGCAAACTGGCTTTGTACTTTGAATGCAGAGCAGTGCGCGTAGTGGTTTGTGCTGGAGAAGGAACAGTCTACAGCGTCACTTAGCGTGCGCAGTTAGTGGATCGTCGGTGGTGCAATCAGGCATGTGAGTATACCTGTTCACAGCGCCGCTTTACGGTTTTTACGGTATGAAATCGTGTACAGCCAGACATACCCACACATACATATGTACAAAATGTTGATGACGACCACGCCAAGCTCCGTACCACGTCACGCCGAGTACCAATAGTTCAAGCCATTGTTGTGCTGTGTGCGGTAACCAGTTTGTGATGCGCTTTTTTCACCTGGCCTTTCGTGTGTATTTTGCTTTACTTTCTTGTTTGCGCATTGTTTTCTTTTGGTTTTTTTATTTAACTTTTGTTTTCTTTTTCTTTTTGCTTTGAACATATTTCGTTGTTTGTTTGTTTGTTTTGAACTTTCCTGGAATTCATTGCTATCCAGAGTGAACCTCGCTGGTGCTGAATATATTTTCTGAGTTTTTGGTTGTTTATCAATGCCATAAAAGTTGTTGTGCGAGCACTTTTTTTGGGGTAAGCTTGGCTTAAAAGGAATACCAAGCATTAAACAGAGCGTGGTATGTTCTTTTCCCCACATAATTCATGAAAAGAGTAACAATTTAAGTAGTATACACATTTAAATTATGCAAAATGGTGTAAGCGGCACATTTAACTAATTGAGTTGAATGCCAAAAGTGTTTAAATAGCACTGGATGAGCTATATATTTATTTATGAACTATTCTGACCGTTGGATATACAATTCAGCGTAATAAAAATAATATTCAGCGCAATAAAAATAATATTCAGCGCAATGAAAATAACATTCAGCGCGTTTAAAGTACAAATTAATGCATTTCATGTACAATTCTGAGCTTGAAAACTATATTCAGCAAGAACCAAAAATGTTGGATGTAAAATTCAGCGCAATAAGAATTAGCGCGTTCAAAGTATAAATTAACAAATTTCATAAGCAATTCAGCTAATAAAAATGAGTGATGAAGATCTATGTATATACAATGTTGAACCATGCAGCGCGTTTCATTTACAATTCTGCACTTGAAAACAAGATTCAGCAAGAACCAAACACTTAACTTAGCAAAAAAATGTGAGGCGACAGTTTTGAGCTATTCAGCGGATTCCAAGTGAATGTCAGCGTATTGAAAGAGGTTAAATACATTTAAGTAAAGCTTGTTTGCAATTTATAAATATTTTCTTTACACTTCAATAGCATTTTAAACTATAAAGCAAAACAAAACATGAAAAAATTATATTTCAACTAAATCCGGTCATCTTTGTTGCGAATGAACCGCTCATTTGAAAAACAAAATCAACATTCAGCACTAGATTTATGCAATTGAGTTCACAAATATTTGTAATTTAGTTGGTTTAAAGCAATTCAGCTGATTCCTAAACTGATAAGAACTTTGAACACTGCTTAGGTAATGATGCAAATATTGTGTGTGCGGTTTCAACAAAATCCACTTATTTAAAAAACGAGTAGCTATAATAGGCAGCTTATCATATTTACAAAGTTCTTTATTATAGTCTAATAAATATGAGTTTTCTTGTGGAATGCTTTATTGAGTAAACTAGTGGAACAAACGCCGAACTTTTCAAAAAAATTATATTTTCAGCTATTTCTAAGTATGTATATAAATAACTAGGCTACTATATATGCCAATATTTTTAAAGAAGAATATGCTGCAGTAAGTATATATTCAGCTCACATTTTGCTATTAAATATTTCTATAGCTGAGCTACTATATATGCCATGATTATTAAAAAAGAAGAATATATTGCATAAAGTTCATATTCAGCTCCTTTTTTAGTATTCAGCCAATGGTAATATTATACGAAACGGAATAAAATATGAACTTGCACCTATTAGGCGCGTTCGAAATTTCATAGTATGCGGGCTTTCGAAATTCAGCCAAGTTTTAAAGTATTCAGAGACATAGTATGTACATAAGTGTATCAATAACTGGGCTACTATTGGCATATGTATATATATTATTAAAGAAGAATACGTTCCAGAAGGTGAATATTCAGCTCATTTTTTCTATTCAGCAAATATAAATATAATAATGCTATAAATATATATATAACTGTGCTACTATATGTACATGTATGCCACAATTATTAAAGAAAAATAATATGTAGCAGAAAGTTCATATTCAGCTCAATTCTTACTATTCAGCCAATTGCAATATTATGCGAAACGGAATAAAATATTACTTTGCACCTTTTACGCGTGTTTAAAATTTCATTGTATGTGTAATTTTAATTCAGCCAAGCTTTAAAGTATTCAGCGGCATAAGGAAACTTTGTTTATTATTTCATAACCTGTGAATTTATAACAAGTTGAATGCTTATAAAATTGATTTGCTTATAAAGCATAAACACGAAATTTTTGGTCTGATGGTCATCATTTCAATATTTTAAAAGTGCTAAAAGCTACTTTCCCACTAATATTTATACAATTTAAGACACACTTTTGCTGTAAAGCACTTTTTGGAAATTTTTCATTGTGAAAGTGATTCAGCGAATGCTGCAATAAACACATTATCGGAGAATTTCATAATTTACCGAAAACGCTTAAACTATTAACGCAGAACATTTGTGAAAGTTTTGTAAGACAGCCATTAACATTGTGTTTAGCGCATTCAAACTACAAAATTGTTTAAGAAAAAAATATTACAAGTCATTAAATTTCACGCCAGTTGAGTTCGCACATTTAAATGCCATTAAAATCAATTTTCAAGTGTAGTTAATTATTTTGCGAATAACATGAAGTTTAGTTTGTGTTAGTGACGTAAAATCAGCAGAATTCAAATTAAGGCGTATGGTTTAAACAAAATTTTACAAAATTGCTCAAAAGGCGAACTAAGTTCGTAGTGTCTGTTTTTGAGTGGCTTCTGAGTTGAATTGAGTTATTTCTCTGACGAGTGGGGCTACATAAGAATTTGTGGAATTTCAAACGTGATCGCAACAACAATGTGTGAAGCACATTGTGTGCCTGTGTAATATGAATGCAAATGAAATATAAAGAACCAATTGTGGGCGTCAACAATGGACTGCATGTGTAAACGCGCTTCTATTCACATGGGGCAAGTTGGCGTTTTAGAATTTTAATAAACAAAACACAGGAAAAGTTAGTTGGCGTGAGTGCCATTATTTTCAATTTAAAACACGAATTGAATCCGACAAGATGTGTGAGATAGAGGTAGAACACTGCATATTTTTGAGTAATTATAGAATTTAAGTGGAACCAATATCACATAACATAGTTTTAAATACATGAATACGTAACGCTGGTGAATTCAACAAGATACGAATGTATTTACCGAGTAAAAAATTGTTTTTCCAATCATTAATTACAATTCAGCCTTTATGAATACTGACAGAAGTGCATTAAAATTATTTAGAATCATTGAAAATGCATTAGAACGGGTTATCAAGTATTTAAAACCATATTCAGCTGAGCTGAATTAATGCACTTATGGCTGAATTGTATTAAAATATTATCAAGTCACATTTTAGCTTATGTTACATATTATTCAGCTTATTTTTTGTTCGCACATGCATTCAACAAGATGCAAAGGTATTTACTGAGTGAAAAAATTGTTTTCCAATCAATAATTGCAATTCAGCCTATATTAATACTGCCCTAAGTGCATTAAAATTATTTACAACTATTAAAATGCATTAGAATGGGTTATCAAGTATTTAAAACCATATTCAGCTGAGCTGAGATTGAATAAGTCGCTTACAACTTTAGCTATTCTGTACCGGAAGCAATATATAGAATATGAAGTTTCAACGACGATTGAAATCTTCTTAAATAAAAATTATTTATAAAATATTTTAATAATATTAATCGTATAAGTTTTGGCTGATGCAATATTATAACAAAGACTGTATTTAGCTCTACCTTTTTGCAATTCAGCAATTTTAATGAAAGAGCACTATAATCAAAAAATGTTGAACTCATTTTTAGCTAAGCATATTTTTATTGACATGTAAAATATGCATACAATGTATTTAATATACATACATCTGTATATATTGAAAGAAAACTGCTAAGGAGCGTAATTAATCAGAGCAGAATATAACTTAAAGTAACACACTTGCGACTATTCTCGTTTTTAAGCAATTCAGCTTAGCTGAATTCACTAAAACATGTTGAAACTCCAATTTGAATAATTTCTAAGTCATACGGCTCTACGAGAATGCAATTCAGCGCATTAACATAGCATACATTCTTTTGTTGTAGTGGTTTAGAAGATACATATGTACATTAATCTTGTTAGAGGGTGACTTTGTCAAAAAGTTTTGCTCACAGGTGCCCCTAGCCACTGCGATCCTCTGTGCCAAAATACAGTTCTATATCTTTTTCAGTGCTTAGTTATGGAACTTTATAGGTTTTCGGATAGGACGTTTTGTGGGCGTGGCAGTGATACGAATACCCCCTTATACGAACTCATACTTGTTTGTTACCAAAGAACGCGCATAGACAGTTTCATTAAGATATCTCAATTTTTACTCAAGTTACAGTTTGCACGGACGGATAGACAGACAGACAATCACCCGAATTTCAACTAGTCTCGCCATCCTTATCATTTCTATATATATAACCCCATATCTAACTCAATTACTTTTAAGTGATACGTACAACCGTTAGGTGAACAACACTATTATACTCTGTAGCAACATGTTGCCAGAGCATAAGAGGTCCCTACGGTACAGCTTAAAAATTACGGAAAAAAAATAATTGCAGCAAAATACCGCAGGCTTGCTTCAAAGCATCCACATGATGTAATTTTCCACGACATTGTTTGCAAAAAATTAAAACCACAAAGGTGTTGCAGTGTCACCGGGAAACCAGGGAAAATTACATAAGCAAACACAAATGCTGCGCCTGCAAGTCTAAAAATAATGTAGGAATAAAAATATGAAAACACAAGGAATTTATACGCCTGCACGCCTAGAAATATGCCACGATTAGCAGTTAGTATTTTGCACCTGCAGGAGAGGCGAAAGGCTAAAGTGGTGAAATGAAATGTTACCTTCTACCTACAGCACGCTTGAACATGCACCATCATGCACGCAAATGGGAATTTTCCACTTTCGCCAGAGACTCTTAACCTTATGTCAAGCTCGTTGGAAAGTTACATAGTGAAACCATATTGATACAGTTACAGTTATGAATGTGGTTGTTGTTGCAGTGGAGCTGCTTACGTGCTTAGGAGCTCAGCTGACTGCTTACGACTTTGCTGTGAAAGGACACAAATGCAATTTACTGTGCAGGTGTCCATTGTGTTTACATACATATGTATGTGTGTATGTAGGACCCGTTATTTACGTAAAGCAATGGCGCAGTGAAGATAACGCTAGAAATATGAAGAATTAAATGGTTTGTTGATACACTGAGTGACTATCAGCTAGAAATATAACAAACTGGCGTTCCTGACAGCACCATTCAGCAAACTTAAACGTGTGCAGATAAAATAACTTAATGCAACGCAGAGTTGGATTGCGAGGAATAATATTGAGTTTAATCGAATAAATGCTAGTATTGATGTAATATATTTTATCCAGTCCCCGTTTGGGTGGTAAGATTCAGTTCAGTTCATTTCTATGCTGTTAATCTTCGCTCAAAGTTCCAAAGGCTAACTTATCAGAGCAGACAAAATATTTACTTACATAATAAATTGACTTCAATCAGCCGTGAAATTAAATATTTGCCTTTCGAGTATACAACAGAGAGCAGCGCGACTAATTAGATTTCCAATTTCCTCTAACTGCATTACGAAAACCAGAAAGTAATAAATGCCACGAGCAGGATATTAATACTTATACTTACATATATATACATATTACCGCGCCAATCCGGCAATTATATCGATATAACATGGTAAAATTACACATTTTGTTGTGTTCGAAAGCCAATCGAGAAAATCGTACAGCAATAAGATAAGTTCCTTGAGAAAACCTGAATGCTCAAAGCGATGTGTTTGGCTTGCAAAAGATCAGAGAGTAATTATAATAAAATCACCACTTTCTTTTTGACATTTCACTTTACGTTGTCCGTTCATTTTTATTACATTTAACTTCATCGGTATTCACTTCATTACAAAAAAATTCCATTACTCGTTTCAACCACTTCCCTCAAAAATTCAATTAGAATTCTTTGCTGCTGAATGACCTTTGAACGCGGTAGCGACAAAAATTTCATTGTAAATATGTGCATTTACAGTTAGAGGTCAGAAGTCAAACTAAGTGAGATACATAAAATCAAGCTGAATACAAGAAAGGCAATGTTATGCCAAACTTAAAAAGGGATACAAATTTAAATAAAAATCGCGATAATTTAATTCCAAAAACATAATAAATTTTTAAAACCACTATGCATATTCTCAAGGACAATTCAGCACATTTCCATTAAAAATACTCTACACACTTATAGAAAGGGAACAAATAAAAGTTTAACGAAATTTTATTAGAAACATAAATTATTTTTTAATATTTTCGCTGGTTTAGGTGTTTGTATGTTATTCAGCGGAATTCAGCTATTACGAAATACCAGCAAATATAAATTATAAGCATTTAGCGCACTCATTAAAAATTAAATGCCCATAAAGTGCTAATTCAGCGCATTAATTAATAACACAACATACAAATAGATTCATTAGAAATTATTCAATAAATTTGCTGTGTTTTTGCTTGTGTAAAAAGCTTTCAGCACGACTTAAAAACAAAAAATGTTAGGATAAAACTTAAAAAAAAAGTAGTAAAAATTATTATTAAGCTGGTAGAGCTTTCGTAGAAAAATAATATATTTCAAAAACGAAGTCAAAATCGAATTCAGCTGAGCTGAATAAGCATTTTTAATATACTATTATAAAAATTAATAGAATACTCAATACTGGAATCAATTCAGCTAAGCTGAATAAAAAATTTCAGTTATATTTACAAAAATATAATGAATTATGATTTACAAAACACTGTTAGGAGAAAGCTTAAAAAAGTAGGTTCAGCCGAATTTGCAAGCAACTGCTATCGACTTCTTTTCCTTAAGTTTCCTGGATTTTGTGCAACTTTATTTATGCAAGAGCAGCGATTTAGCAAACTTAACAGCCATTCCGCAAAGCTGAATACGCGAATGTCAAAGTAATTGCATTTTAAAAGCAAAAATATATGCTACAAATGATGAAACTCCATAAAGAACTGCCAGCGAATACTTTCTCAAGAATTGTCGGCCTCCATTTAATTTTTCTTCCTTCATTCAGCACGGCTTAAAAACAAAAACAGTGAAAAATAAAACTTAAAAAAAGGAAATACGTACGTCGGTTCAGCTAAATTTGCAAGCAACTGCTAACGAACTGTTCCTTAAGCAAGAGCAGCAATTCAGCAAAGTTAAAAGCAATTCAGCAGAGCTGATTTGACGAATGTCAAAGTAAAGCATTTGTTTGTATGCATTATAGCACCATAAAAGCAAAAATATATGCTATAAAAGATGAAACTTCACAAAGAACTGCTAGCGAATACTTTCTCAAGGATTGTCCGCCTGCATTTCGTTTTTCTTCTTTTATTACAACATTTTTACAAGAGTTTGGTAAAAGAAATTAAATGCTGCATATTTTAAAGAGCCCAGCCAACTGAGCGACCTAGTTTTCTTTATGACGTTCATGACGATTAATGTCCGTTATTCGTATTTCTTTAATCACTCATTTGCCTAAGTTGACGCGTTGAAAGTATGAGAAATGAAAGAACTGGTACGTAGTACACACTTTTATATAATATAATATATGTACACAGGGTACATATTGCACAAGCGGCGTCATAGCTTTATGACCATTTAGTATAAAGCTTTATGGTCTTCATTTAAGTTAAGCAAAGCAAACAGCGAAGGCTATTTTCGTCAGGACGAAAGCTTGTGTGCGCAGTGCGATAACACACGTTTTTGGGAAGAAAATGTAGGTGCAGACAGGGTAGTTATCAAGTGCTCGTTTTCACAGCATTATGAGGTGACTTTTAAGGTGTGACCAAACTATGAATGTCGCTTAGGTAATTTGGAAAAGTTACTCACACGTCTATGTATTTTCCAACATGTGTTCATGGGCATGTTTAAGTGTGGTAAGTAGTGCGTGCACAAGTGCATACTCGTTTGTGCTCACCTAAGTCTTGCTCTAGTTCTAATTATAAAGTATTTTTGTCTTTAAGTCACACTTTACCGCATTGCCGGCAGAACAAGTGAAATTTAATTTGGACTGTGGCCAAATGATGAAGTTTTAATTATAAGAAGTACGTACGTATACTTATGTGCACATGTAAGCATTAATAATATGAAGGGAAAGTTATCTAAACTTAATTTCCTTTATCAACTATTTAACACAAATATAATTGAGCTGAATAACCACGACTGCGAATTCGACTGAAATTGAAATTTTTCTGAATTCAGCTAAGCTGAATGTAAATTAAATGCCCAGCAAATGTATTAAACAAACAATTAAGCTATACAAAATATTGTATATTATTGAATAATAACAATGGAGGTATAAACTACTGCGAGTTCTTCTGTTATTACAATTTTTCTTAATTCAGCTAAGCTGAATGTAAATTAAAAGTCCAGCTTATGTATTAAACAAACAATTAAGCTATGCAAAGTATTGCATATTATATTAACAAAGAAGGTAAATATTGAAAACATTTATGATTCAGCTGAAGTAAATTAAAAGTCCATATGTATTAAACAAACAATTAAGCTATTCATTATATTGTATATTGAAACATTTATGATTCAGCTAAGATTAATATTTCAACTACTGCGTTAATTCAGCAAATTTTCAAGAAAATCATGTTGAAAATAATAATTTAAAGAAAAAATCTCAGCTGTAGTTATAAAATTTCAATAAATAATAACATTTAATACATTTTTGAACCATTTCATATGACTTACATATGATTCTAACGGAAAATATTACAGCTTTTTCATAAGAAATAATGCCTTTTTTGCTGATAATATAATGTATTCTATATGAATGCACTTTAAACTATTTTTTCGCATATTCAGCTGAGCTGAATTAGTTATTCAGTACCTAAATTATTGTTATTAGCAAGAATATTTAATTTTTTCGCATATTCAGCTGAGCTGTATTAGTTATTCAATACTTAAATTATTGTTATTAGCAGGAATTATTAACGAAGTACTATGTCGACTTTCGGCCTAATTCAGCTGAGCTGAACAGATTTGAAGAGCGGTAAAAAAAAATTAATAACGATAATTAAACTGACCAGTTTTTTAATTTTAAAATATTAAATTTGATTATTGTTGCGCTGAATAAGTTGTTAATTGGTGTTATTAATTTTTTGCGTTCCAAATATTCAGAGAACTGGTGCTGCTTTCTTGCTGGATTTAACAGTAAGTATGTTTCAAAAATTCTATGCTATTTGCTGCTTTGATTGTTTTTTTTAATAAACATTTTTTTATTTATTTCTCCCAAGCGAACTCGACCCACTTTAAAAACCTGCACATAATCCGATCTCTTCACGCACCATATTGCCGCCTGGTTGAGCAAAATGTGTGCACGTAATAAACCAATTAAAACGATATTGACCGCAAAAAGGTCTGCTAACTACGAAAGTGTGAAACAAACAGGCTAAAAGGGGAGAAGAAGCATTATAAAGAAATACAAAAATAAATTGTTGAAAAAATATATTTAAAAAACCGACACAAAAAAACAACTACGTAATGGTGGTAAACAAAAATGTGCATTATCATAAAAATAAAGCATAATTAATATATAGCAGACGCTGTTAAAAAGTTAGTAATGAAAAAAAGCTCTTACGCATCAGCGGGTCACAACACCATGAGAGCAGCACCAGTGACCACAGCCAGGTTGGGAGATTATGTCATTACTAGAAAGTAACCGGAGAGTAGCAGTGTAACTCAAACCGACGGAGCATACTAAAGCAACACTAAGTGAATTTAAATGACATCGACCATAGCCAACTCTAATGTCAATTTGTGCACACGCATATACCAAACACACTGCAGAAGGAAATGAAAAAAGGGTTAAGCACTTGCAGTGCAAAGTTTGCTTTTTATTGCTGCTGTGGCGGTTGCCACACAATGCGGATATGGCATGACATGGCAGAGAAATGTGAATATCTATTTACCAAGCACCAACTTCCAAACGACTTGCAAGAAACCGCATATTAAGCAAAAATTGAAGACCGCAACAAAAACACACTGAGACGTACTCGTACATGCATAAGCATGTGTGTATGTATATGTACACCACCGTTACAGCAACCGAACCCCAAATAGATTCATGATTAGTAGGTGAAGTTACAACATTTTTTATCTACGCAAACAACACGAGTAATTTTAGATGTATACAAATAGTAACCAAATGGCTGACTGCCCTGTTTGCCTATATAATCGAATGTACATACATACATCGTAGGTATAGCTGTGTGCAAACAAATATGTAGGCGGACATACGGCAGACAAATTCATTTGATAACCATTTTCTTCAGTCAATGCACTTAAAGTGATTACATACGAGCACTTAGACACTGAATTCGTTACTGCTTGGTGCAGGAGGATGAGAGGTGAGACAGTCTGATGACATAATAAACGTAATTGCCGCAAATGTAGACAATTCAGCGGCAAAGTCTGTGAGACAAAATAGTAAAAGGTAGGGTAAGAGCACATATAAGTTAAATTTAGTTGCAATTCAACTATTTGGGCATTTAGCGATCAGAATTAAATAAAATATAAATTTCGTTTAAAAATTTACTTTTTCCTATCAAAATAAAATAAGTTTGTAGAAAACTTCATGACAAACAGATTCAAAATAATTTCTAATCTTCTTGAATGCTATTCAGCGCGTGCTGAATTGCATGAAGCTGTTTTAAAGCGGCATTAAGGCATATGCTTTAACTGATTTAGATATTAAGCAATCAGAATTACATAAAATATAAATTTAGTTTAAAAAATTTACTTTTTGCTATCAAAATTAAATAAGTTTGTAGAAAACTTCATGACAAACAGATTAAAAATAATTTCTAATTCTTTTAAATGCTATTCAGCGCGTGCTGAATTGCGTGAAGCTGTTTTAAGGCGGTTCTTAGGCATATGCTTGAACTGATTACATAAAATATAAATTTTGTTTACAAAAATTTACTTTTTCGCATCAAAATGAAATAAGTTTGTAGAAAACTTCATAACCAAAGGATCAAAAATAATTACTAATTCTTCTTAATTACTATTCAGCGCGTGCTGAATTGTATGAAGCTGTTTCAAAGCGGTATTTGGGCATATGCTTTAAAGTGTATGCGAACACTGAACCAAAAACGTGCAACTTAAAACAAGTTTCAATAATTCAACGAGTCTTCGAAAATTGCGTGTAATGAAAAGTGTACTGCATTACATTAAAATGTAATTAATGCAATTTTAAGTAATAATTTAAAAGTGGCATTATAGTAATTAAAAAATGTTAATTAAAAACATAATTACAATTCGGCATGTTAAATTTATATGCACATCCTTGAAATACTTGGTTGTACTTGACTTAAATTCGTTGCAATCTCTGTGCTATAAAAAACTTGCTTCAAAAGTTACAAATTATATTTCTGTGTAAATTTAAGTTTATTTTAAACAATGTTGTCATTTAGCAAAGTTATTTTTTAGATTTGTAAATGTAATCAACATTTTAATATATACAATTCAATAACATACCAACTGGCATGCTATTCAGCAGAGCTGAATTTAATTCAGTAGAAGATTACATTAATTTTATGTCCTAAAATGGTGGCTAATCGGCAGCTGAATTAACGTAACAACACATTCTAAAGCAATTTGAAAACGTTTTCCGCTAATAACGCTTTAAATGCAATACAACATCTTAATTTATAAAATTCAATAAAACATTTATTCCCATGCTATTCAGCAGAGCTGAATTTGATTTAGCAGCAGACTACACTAATTTTATGTCCTAAAATGGTGAACAATCGGCAGCTGAATTAACGTAACAACACATTCTAAAGCAATTTGAAGACGTTTTCCGCTAATAACGCTTTAAAAGCAATACAACATCTTAATTTATAAAATTCAATAAAACATTTATTCTCATGCTATTCAGCAGAGCTGAATTTGATTTAGCAGCAGACTACACTAATTTTATGTCCTAAAATGGTGAACAATCGGCTGCTGAATTAACGTAAAAACACATTTTATAGCAATTTGCGAAAGTTTTCCGCTAACAATGCTTTAAATGCTATACATTTTAATACATAAAATTCATAAAACATCGATTCGCAGAGCTGAATAGGATTTTGCAGCAGATTACACTAATTTTATGTCCTAAAATTATGGAAAATCGGCAGCTGAATTAACGTAACAACACATTCTAAAGCAATTTGAAAACGTTTTCCGCTAACAACGCTTTAAATGCAATACAACATCTTAATTTATAAAATTCAATAAAACATTTATTCCCATGCTATTCAGCAGAGCTGAATTTAATTCAGTAGAAGATTACATTAATTTTATGTCCTAAAATGGTGGCTAATCGGCAGCTGAATTAACGTAACAACACATTCTAAAGCAATTTGCGAAATTTTCCCGCTAACAATGCTTTAAATGCTATACATTTTAATACATAAAATTCATAAAACATCGATTCGCAGAGCTGAATAGGATTTTGCAGCAGATTACACTAATTTTATGTCCTAAAATTATGGAAAATCGGCAGCTGAATTAACGTAACAACACATTCTAAAGCAATTTGAAAACATTTTCCGCTAACAACGCTTTAAATGCAATACAACATTTTAATTTATAAAATTTAATGAAACATCGATTCGCATGCTATTCAGCAGAGCTGAATTTAGTTCAGCAGAAGATTACACTAATTTTCTGTCCTAATATGAGAGCTAATCGGCTGCTGAATTAACTTAAAAACACATTTTAAAACAATTTACGAAATTTTTCCGCCAACAACGCTAATGACTATTATTATACGTTGCTATAAGAAAATATTGCACAGGCGATTGCTTAATTATTTGAATTACAAATTCACAACTATTTTGCATTAAATTAACAACAAAACGTTACAAATCGCGTTATGCATCATCAGGTTGTGCGATGACAAAACAAGTAATATCGGCTTGAAGTTGCCAAGAAAAAACATGAATGAATGAATGGTAAACAAAGGTAGAGCGCGCTGGTCATCACTTATTTCCAACTATGCATGTATGAATGTAAGTTTGTATATTCGAAGAAAGAGACACTATAATGCAAAAATAAATGTATTTTAATATATTTTTATAGGGTGCACCAATATGAAGTTTATGATTTGATATTTTGATAAAATAAAAAGTAGGGAGCTAAATGAAATTGAAACCTGTACATTCTTGACGCTTTGAAAGCGTGCTAGCCGACAAATTTCACAACAACTGTCACTGCACAGATTATTCTTGTATAAGAAGAGGAGAAAAAATGACAAAGAATTTCACTTTCCACAAGCAATTTTGTAACAAATACAAACTAAATTTTTTTCTGTATAAGAATATGTCTTATATATACTTTTACTATACTACTATTACTTACTTATATATATTTACTATTCAAAAGTTGATTCAAAGTCAACATCAGGCTTGAAACAACGTCAGAAGACGTAAATATGCAGATTTTGACCTTTGTGAAAATATAACAAAAACAATACATACATACATGTACACATGTATACATATACATATATATGATTGACATGACAACAAATGAAATGTCCAAATTGATAAGGATCAACATGTATGTATGTACACATATACATACATATATAAATCAGTAAACAAAAGTTGGGCCCATTAAAATGAAAAATAACGTTGATAGCGAGAGACATATATTGAAAAAAAAAAAATAAAAAACAATTGCAAGTGACATGCAATCTGGCCATAATCACAAGAAAAAGCCCCAAATATTGCGAAAATATAGAAATGTTGTAGGAAGTAGACACCGAAAAAGCAATTGAAAAGAAAACAGTCAAAACGAAGTGTAGCTTGAATTGAACAAAAAAGCAAAAAAGCACAGGAAGCAGCTGCTATGTAGCTTGCAAGGAAAATAACCGGAAATTGTACTCGAGATTTTTGCGAATTTTGAGTTAAATGGTAAAAGAAATTGTAAGAAACAAACCACCTGCATCAAATAAGATAAAGTGAAGGAATTTAGTAGGTACATGCAGCAAGTGTAATCTTGACGGCAAATGATTGCCTTTAAAAACACATTTGTGTTTCTGATTTTATGCTATAAACTAAGTGATTCATATACTACATTATATTCTAATTGATTTTCTCATTAAACAGTTTAACTGAGAAACGACTTTCGAAGTCTCGAACTTTGATTTGCGTGCACGTGGAAAATAAACAAAATTTTAAATGATGAACGATTAATTTTTCTATGAATTACACAGAGTTAAGCTCAACCACTTCGTAGAAAAATAAAATATTTCACAAACGAAATTATAATTGAATTAAGCTGAGCTGAATAAGCTTTTTTAATGTACTATTTCAAAAAATATTGAAATACTCAATACTGGAACCAATTCAGCTAAGCTTAATTAAAATTAAGTTTTAATTCAACTGAGCAGAAAATACTTTATAAAAATTATTGAAATACTTAATAATGGAATCAATTCAGCTAAGCTTAATTAAAATTCAGCGGAGTTATAATCGAATTCAGCTGAGCAGAATAAGCATTTTTAATATACTATTATAAAAATTATTGAAAAACTTAATACTGGAATAAATTCAGCTAAGCCTTAAAAACAATTTGAGTTATATTTTCAAAAATATAATGAATTATGTTAAAAAAAAACCATGAAAATATAAATTATTAGGTTTCAAATATCCGCCTTTTGTCTTTTGAATTTCGCGGCTATGTATACAGAGCTACACAGCTCGTATCTGGCAATACTATATACATATCATTGAAAGGCCTTGACATAACCTACAAAACGACGCTATGCGTGATTAGTTTGGATATTGCGTTCAACAGTTATAGACGTGTAAACATGGAGTTCACTAATGCTGAAATTCGATAAAGGCAAATCCTTTAGAGAAACGTCCCGTGAGATTAATGGTGTTTTGGGGAGATGATACTCTATCACTTCGAACTACAGAGTTAGACCGGCATGTGGCATCTCGTGACATTGCCCAGAAGATGGGAGTTAGTCACTAAACAATTTTAAACCATCTGCAGAAGGCTGGTTACACAAAAAATTTTGATGTTCGGGTGCCGCATGATTTGACTGAATCAACGCCTGCGATATGCTGCTGAAACGGATCTAACTCGACCCATTTTTGAAGCGGTTGGTGGCTGGCGACGAAAAGTGGATCACAAAAGACAATATCAAGCGAAAACGGTCGTAGTTGAAGGCCGGTGAATCGTCCCAAACAGTCAAGCCGAGATTAACGGCCAGGAAAGTTTTGCTGTGTGTTTTGAATTATGATCATCCACTATGAAAAATATGGCCAGACGCTTAATTTACCATCTTCGGCGAACAACTTCCGCTTGAAGCAGGCGATCGACCAGAATTTCAGTTCTATTCCAACATATAATGAATTGTATTTCCACCAGGGCAAAACCACACACTTCGTTGATGACTCATCAGAAGCTACGGGAGCTCGGATGGGAGGTCTTATCGCATCCACCGTATAGCCCGGACATAGCGCCAAGTGATTACCACCTGTCCATGATGAACGTCCTTGTTGGTGTAAATTTTAACTGAATAAGCATTTTTAATATACTATTATAAACTATATTGAAATACTTAATACTGGAATCAATTCCGCTAAACTGAATAAACAACATCAGTTATATTTGAAAAATAAAATAAATTATTTTAAAATTGAAAAAATTGAAAACTTATATTATAATAAAAATCTTATATAATAAAAATATACATAAAAATAAAAACTAATTTTTTGGAATCGCTTTTTCTTAGTTCAAAATCAAACAATACAAATAAAAGGAATTCTCTAAATTAATTATTATGTTATTATATTAATTAACCAATTTTGTATAAAATAAAAAAAAGAACGGAAAATGTTACCAGATATGTCAATAAGACATTTATTTGTGTGGGGGTAACAAATAAACACGTATCTTCTTCTTTATTGGCGTAGACACCGCTTATAGCCATATAAAGTGAATCATCTAACAACGCTGTGACTAATTATTTCCAGTCGGTATTCTACCTGGTTTTCAACTGAGACATAAAAAATACTTTGTGTAATATAAACACTATCAATGTACCTATGAAAAGATAAGAAAATTGTGGCAATCAGCTGATTTGGCTTTTGTACAAATTTTATATGTAAGTGACACCTCAAAAGCTATTCAGCACTTTGAAACTGATATTCAGCACTGCTGAATGCATGAAAATTAAAATTGTACGGTATTAAAATATTTTAGTGTGAAGACAGAGATGTTCAGCACTGCTGAATGCATGAAAATTAAAGTTTTACAGTAATAAAATATTTTAGAGTAAAGGCAGTGGTTCATAACACAGTAGAGTAGTCTACTTATTCAATTTTTTCAAATACTTGCAAAAATTCGACACTTAATTATTTTTGACCAGAGAAATATATCAATTGGAATAATCGCTAATATACAAATACTTATATAATATTAGATTAAGGGGCAATATAATTTACTACTGCACGAATTTTTATCTTTATAGACAATATGACGTACGTAAACAATATAAGTATTGTACCTACTACTGTGTACCGCCCATACATTCATATGTATACACTATATATTTACACATATCATACGTTTCACTATTATCAGCAACAGTATATGTAGATAACAACTGTAGCGACAACCATGTGACAACATACTATGATTTTACCGATAAATAAATGCTTAGAGCGTGCGAAAGTTCAATCACACACGATAAAAGTGTATAACAAGAGCATAATAAGGTCAAAAAGTTATGAAATGTGCAAAAATAGCCACACAAATCAAGAAGACTTCAAAACAATTAATAACAAACAATTCAGCTTTGTAAGCAAGTAGCTGAATTTCTTTAATTTACTTTATATACACTTATCCACACAAATATATTGCTACAGATTATAATGTAATGCTGCTAAATACCACTACAAGCTGGCTGAATGTTGTAAACATATTCCGATGCTAGCTTTTATATGAAATTAAATTAAACAATCAAGTTGCTAATATGAGATTAAATTTATACGCACTACATCCATATTTGCACAGTTCAGTTGCTTAATATCGGGAGCCTGTAGTACTATTTATAATTGCTGACTAATAACTTATCTTGCATAAAATTTGCATGCGCTGAATTTAAACGCGGCTGAATTAATTTAAATTTATATTATGTTTATGAGAGATTACAACATATATATTATAATTCTGAATAGCTGAATAGTAAAAAGTACAAATTTCGGACCTACTCTCCACTTTAATATGCGCTGAATAAGTATAGTAATGAGTTTAATGAATTTTAATTTCGTTTATTAAAACAATATTAATATTATTCTCAATCTAAAATCAGCTTAGCCGAATAAAAAAGTCGGAAAAAGTTTTGTAGATGCGCTGAATTTAAACACGGCGGAATTAATTTAAATTTATATTATGTTTATGAGAAGTATACCATATATATTATAATTCTGAATAGCTGAATATTAAAAAGTACAAATTTTGGGCCTACTCTCCACTTTAATATGCGCTGAATAAGTTTAGCGATGAGGTTTATGAAATTTAATTTCATTTAATAAAACAATATTAATATTATTCTCAATATAAGATCAGCTTAGCCGAATACAAAAGTCGGAAAAAAGTTTTATAGATGCGCTGAATTTAAACGCGGCTGAATTAATTTAAATTTATATTATGTTTATGAGATATATCCATATAAATTATAATTCTGAATAGCTGAATAGTAAAAAGTACAAATTTCGGGCCTATCCTCCCCTTTAATATGCGCTGAATAAGTTTAGTAATGAGTTTAATGAATTTTAATTTCGTTTATTAAAACAATATTAATATTATTCTCAATCTAAAATCAGCTTAGCCGAATACAAAAGTCGGAAAAAAGTTTTATAGATGCGCTGAATTTAAACGCGGCTGAATTAATTTAAATTTATATTATGTTTATGAGATATATCCATATATATTATAATTCTGAATAGCTGAAAATTAAAAAGTACAAATTTCGGGCCTACCCTCCCCTTTAATATGCGCTGAATAAGTTTAGTAATGAGTTCAATGAATTTTAATTTCGTTTATTAAAACAATATTAACCTCAAACGAAAATAAGCTTAGCTGAATAAAAAATCCAACAAAAAAATGAAATAGGCGCTATATTTATGGAATGTATTGATTTACTAATCAACGGTTGTAGTGATTAATAATATAATCAAAAAAGTCGCTTTCACCTATGTACAAAAACGCGAGTTACGCACGTTTCGTGCCACAAGCGTTTGTAACTGCAGCAACACAAGTTATTTTACGTCACGTTGTGGTTGCCCGGCGAACGATGGCGTGATGCAAACAAATTCAAGGTAAACATATGCAGAGGGTGTAGAAAAAAAAGCAACCAAATACGCCCCCAATTGTTAGACAGCAGTGGGTTGGTGAGAGTTTTCTTCACAATAACACAATAACAACAAAAGAGGCTTTTGTATTTAAATAGCGTGCAAGCGTCGCACTCATTTCGACATCTCGTGTCGCACACATTCGACTAACGGCGGCTTGTCTAGCCTGTTAGTGACAGCCTGCTGCGAATATTGTATGAACTTCTTGTCAGCTAGGACACACTGCAAGGACAATCGCTACTCATCCTTAAACGTCTTCACGTTTTTCGAGACACAATTGCGTTTGAGTCTGACATCACTTCCTCGAAATACCTGAAATACCTTATACGAACACAGGTAGTCGAACAATTTCTGTATGTAGTCATCGACTAATTATACGCGCACATTTCATAGAATTGTTGCGAAAATATTTCACTTTGTTTGGTTGCTACAATTTTTAGCATTTTTTTTTGCAAAATGTCAATAAGAATATTTCATTAGAAACCTGTTTTGACAACAAAACAAAATAATGCCAAGTAGATCTCTATGGAGAACAAAGAGGTATAGCATTCAGTCTCCGTTTGATTCGAGGAATGTGTATATTTTGATATTCTTAAATGTCTACGCAATACTCGTATTTACGTATATACACACATATGTTTAAAAAGTACGCAATTTCCGTTTGACAATCTTATCGTGCAATCGATAGCATCGATGATGATATTTGAATTCGCGCAGAAGTTTTGCATTTTTAATTAAACTCAGTATCTCAGGCAATTTCTCATTTTTGAATGAAAGTAAGATGTGAAATATAGTGCGGTGGAATAATATATGATAATATTATAAAACAATAAATGCCTAATTTTTGAAATCATATGCTTTTACTAGCAATTCAGCTAATATTCATTTAAATATTAGTTACTTAAAAATCATAATTCAGCTCATCTAATTTAAATAATTAGTTTGAAAAACTAATACGGCTGTGTAAACTAACGTTGAGCAATACCAAAACCTCCGTCAGGATCTGGAAGAAGCTCTCCGAGCCGTTCGATACCAAACGAGGTTTCAGAAAAGGCGACTCCCTATCGTGCGACTTCTTCAATCTACTGCTATCTATCTTCTATAAGAATCAACAGGTGCTACTTCTGGCTGAGTCCTCTCTCGACGAACAAAGACCAAACTCTACAAGTCATTATCCCCGTCCTGCTATATGGTGCAGATGCATGGACGATTAAAACATCTGATGAATCGGCGTTAAAAGCTTTCGAGAGAAAGGTTCTACGGAAGATTTATGGCCCTATGCGAATCCCGTTAGGATGCTTAGGATTAGATAATTTGTCATCGACTGTTTCGACGGGGCCAGACCAAAGGGAGAAATGTGTCAGATGAATATGGTTAGTAGGGCTTGCAAAGAGCTGGCTAGGAACATGCGGAGAATCATTGCACGTTGGACATATGTATGTTTGATATGTCAGAGTCTATTCTGGATAAGTAGGAGTTCAAACTGCTACAGTATCCATAACGAATGTGCGAGCTCTTGTTTGCAATGGGTGGTGATTTGACTCCCCTGAAAGAGAGTTGTTGTTGTTGTTGTTTTAACGGAAATCTAATCCCCGTTGGGATGGTAAATGTCATTTGTGTTGTCGTCGATGTCATCTAACGGTATGCCCAAGAAACGTACTGTTTCGACGGGGTCGGACCAAAGGGAGGAGGATGTTAGATGGGTAGGGTTTGTAGGGCATGCAAAGAGGTGGTCAGTGTCATGCGGAGACTCGTTGCATGCAGGACATACATTAGGTATGTCAGGGTCTATTCTGGATAAGTAGGAGTTTAACCTGCTACAGTATCCAGAACGAAGTTGCGCAAGGGTCACACGCGTTTCTCGCGGCAGCTGGAGCTCTTCGTCTGCGATGGGTGGTGGTTTGACTCCAAGAACGCCATTCACGGGAAGGGAGTCGGTGAAGGTGTTGATGGCTCCGCTGTGAATGGCGGTCAGTACCTGTCGAAAGTTAGTTGCGTCCGAAGTCCGGTCGGCGTATTGTACGACGTCGTCGACGTAATCCAGGAATGACCTTTTGATGCTCCTAGGAGGCGGTTCCGCTCCAAGCAGATGACTGCAGGGGTGATTTCTGCGAAAGCATCCCAGCAGGAATTGCTTGGAGAGGAGTTCATTATGCTCCTTAACTGGGAGCATAAACGTCTCACTGTGGAGGTGTTCACAGACTCCCTGAAAGGTAGTCGGTGAAGGTGTTAATGGCTGGTCGGCGTATATCTTTATGTCGGCGACGTAGTTGAGCAATGACCTCTTGATGCTCTTGGAGGTGGTTCCGCTCCAAGCAGATGATTGCAGGGATGATTTCTGCGAAAGCACCTTAGCAGGAACTGCTTGGAGAGGAGTTCATTATGCTCCTCAACTGGGAGCATACAGGCCTCACTATGAAGGTGTTCGATAAGAGACATCAAGTGGCATCCTGTAGTAGTTAGGAGTGCAGTGCTTTGGCAAGTTTGCAGTTTCCTCGTCTGCGTTTCACTGCATCAAGGCGACCATATTGGGTGCGGCGTGTGGAGTTAAGGACCGGCTTAGGAAGGATTAATATTTGGTAGTGTCATATCCGGTTTTACTGCTTGGTGTAACCTGTCCAGCACTCTAAGGGCCGTTTTCTCAATGTCTAACTAGCAATAATTGAGAAACAGCCCTCAGAGCGATAATTAAGAGTTTTTATACACTTATTATATTTAATCATTGATGAATGTAAGAAAATTTGCAATAACAGTTTAAGAATGCATACCCTTCAAATTGCATTGGCTAAATTGATACAGAGACACACATACATGTACATATATTTATAAATACTAATGACAGCATATCACCAAGGTGTGTGAAAATCTCGAGCTTACAAAGTGAGCGTACAATGTCAAGCCTCTGATTAACTACTCACATTACAATGGTTTTATCAATATTTAACGTGTGACTTCTACCAGCGATTAACTTTTGCTGAGCACGCATATAAACATTTATATACATATGTATATAGATACCATATGTACCTACATATTTACATTTTTTTATAATAAGCAAGCGTTTAAACGTTTTTACTTATGAATTACTTAAAAAAGTACTTGAAATATAGTAACACACACATATACATGTACATATGTATATGGAAGTATAGTACACATAATTATGCGTATTTGCAAAGCTCGTAAATGGCATCAAATCTATGTCAAGGAACGGGGTGTGGAAAGGGAAAGGTCATCCGAATGCGTCGAAAAGGAAATGTGATTGGAACTACATAAAAGGAAACTTATGCCGACAAACGAACTTAATGGAAATAACGGTAATAAAACGAAAGTAATTTGTAGAAAAGGCTATGATATCGTGTATAAGTGAAAATGTAAGCAATAAATAACAGATTTTTGTGTCGAACGAAATAAATATACGAATGAAATTTGCTTTGGCAGGTCATTACACTCGTTTTCAGAGAAATTCCGATATTTATGTACATAGAATCTTACCACTCAAAACAGAGGTTAATGTATGTATTTGTCATGTTTGTACTATAATCCGGCATGGAAAGACGTCATTAAATGAATACATGTGGCATGCTTACAATTCAGCTGAGCTGACAAATTACAATAATAAAAATAAAGTTAAAAGCAACTACCACTAATTTAAAGCAATACAAAAATTAAATTTAAGACAATGTATTAATTACTGAGACATTAAGTACTTTTTTTTTAGAAAATAATAAAATATGTATATTTGGCTATTATTCAGCTGTGCTGAATTCATATAATTTTACTGAAATTTCTACAGAATTATTTTGACGCCAAATTAAAGTCAATTTAACGCTTTGAATTACTTTTGTAAATTTCAAGATTGCTGAATACCATGTTTCATAAAAACGCTGAATAAATTAGTTCGTATGAAAAATTTGGCAAAATAATATTTAAAAAATTAGAATACATACATATGTATATGTGTACACAGTACGTATAAATTATTTTGCGTCATTGTTTACTTTAAAATTAACTGTTATAAAATACAGCTGATATAATACAAAGAATTATAAAGGAATTTACGTTCGTGAACTTGGCTTTAGACTCAATTGATAATATTTATTCAGACACAATATTATTTAGCTTCAAGGTGTATAAAAAGAGGAGGTAAAGTTATCGTATTTTCATGGATTTTATCCTGCTCTTCCAAAATCCGTACACCGTGCACGGATTGAAAAGTTTTTGCTGCAATGATATGCTGCATACATGGGTATATACACATACATTCCACTGACTTTTTTGTGTTTTCGTGCTCTTACATATTTTGGTAAAGAATTTTTACATTTCGTGCAATCTTGCAAGAAGAAGGGAGTACGTGTATGTACATGTTTACATAAATATTAAAAGAAAATATATACTCGAAACTGGTAAATGTTATAAACATATTACTTGCAAAACCACCAGATAAGCTAATACTATTCAATAGCGTCATTTTGCAAACGTAATATAAAAACAGCTGAGAATTTATACAGTAAATTACTCGTTATTTGGCTTTTGCGCAATTATGATGAAAACCTGCCGAATGAAAGGTGTAAAATACATATTTCGGTTATAAAACGTTGCATTTTTCAGAAAATAAATAAATAGAAGTTTGAAAAGTGTACATAAACATTAAAAACTTTCCGAAGCAAAAAAAGGAATTGGAACCCATAATAAAGTCTAATTAAATAAAAAATATTATATTTTCATTTTAACACGTACTTTACTGACGACAGAGGTTTTCATATTTGTAACACGTCAATTGTTTGAAAAATACACATCTTCATCAATAAGTCAAGTTGCAACATTGACACGTCTTTTAGTGAAAACTTAGAAAATTGCCCTTGTGCTTTGGCATCAAATAAAGCATATACTTTTTACTTTCCCTCGTTTTCTAGGTTAGCAGACACATGAGTGCTCCACTTGTCAAATACACCCAACGCAACTATCACCGACATCATCAATAGCAAAAAAAAAAAAATAATAATAATAAAATGATCAAAGAAGGTGAGTACTAAAAATATATTCAAATGCAAGAGTTCACTCGTTAAAGGGCAACACACAAATTCCGAAGTACATTGGCTTGCCCATACAAATGTGTATATCCATATTTAACAAGTGGGAATTTTCAATTTGCGTTTGAATATTATAGAATGATAACAAACAAGAAATTCTGGGCGCCATATATAAACACATGTACATATGTGTGTATGTATGTATATGCACGCACATAAGACGATTTAAAGTGGAAACAAATTTAAATTCCGCTTGCGTATTATACAAACAATTTACGGAATGTGAAACGGAAAAAAAATAATAGTATTAATAATAATGAGAGAGCGTGTACAGAGCCATCACTACATCATTGCGCTATATTGGTATAAAAACAAATAATTGCATATGTACTTATATACATACATTTGTATTTATATGAAGTTTGGATGCATGTACATATGAAGGTGTAGGTGATAACTAATTGACTACGCAAAATTCGCAATGAAAATAGAAGTGAATGCTAAGCTTTTGTTTGGTTGTATATATGAATAATTAAAAAGAATGTTTGGCACACGTGTGTAATTTTTTCACTAGCAAACATTTTTTCATTGAAAGCACGCACGGTCTGATATTTAAATTAATTGGTTATGGTTATAACAAATGTCAGCTGTTTTTGTTTTTAATTTTTATTTAGAGGTTACTAATACAGATTTCTCTATTTTTTTATATACATACATATGTATGTAATACATACAAATATAAATTAATACATGCAAAGAAAATTATTGTTCATATATAATGGGAAACACCATATCTCTTTTTGTCAGGCGACTGTTCATTAATAACATAAAACTAGCGTTATTACACGATAAGCATTTTCCACTACCCTTAAGGCAAAAATATTAAATTTTCTTTATGATCAGTTTTTTTTCGTGAGAATGTTATAATCATTCCGAAATAATTAAACTCGGTAAAGAGATTGGACAAAGATTCAAAACAGATTTTACATTACTAATATATATTTTAAATGTTTTTAAAATAGTAACCCTGACCTATCACTAAGCCAAACACATTTCTGTATGTGTGTATGTACAGATCACAAACAAACTTACCTTTATACGTGGATCCAGTTCGGTGCACTCTGTCGCTGCAGCCATTTTTTCTTTGCAAATTTCACTTGCACTTTCTGTTTTAAATAAGTAAACTGCCTGTCACTTTCAATGCCAAACTTAACTAGTTATCTACTTTCTTTAAAACACAATTCACGCAGGAAATCAAAAGACTTGAAATTATGTACGAAACCTTATCGGCAAGATGTAAGAAAACGTGAAGAAGGCTGTGCGGGGCTGAGACACAAGCTGATATGCATTGATGTAGTAAGTTACTGTGTTTTTCCAAGTAAGATGCGCTCAAACGAGATTTACACACTTCTAATTAAAGTTTGTACACAATGGGGAAATGCACACAATTCCACAAACTGTAACCAAATTTATGAATAATCGATTCGACTTTTTAAAATGTGCTTCCCCATATGCCGTATGTACTTATTTGTAAAGCACTACCATATAATTTTGGAAATATTCAATAAGGAGATTATCTCTGTGTGACGTCCAATTCTATTACCATTAAAGCGTTCGTGCAATTTCCAAAACCAAACAATTTGTATCCACAAATACTTATATAATTTTTGGCGAAACTTTGCTCTACACTCCACTCTTAATTTTCAAGCTAATATATATTGAATTTTGTACTTTAAACCACGATTATATTTGTATGAATTTCACTTGATTGTCGTCACAACAAACACGGAGCGTGCAATCTTGCTTTGCGTTTGACTTTCCACTCGCTTTTTATTTTTATACAATTTTACTATGCTCTTTTCCCATTTGCGTTTCACGAATCGTTGTTGATAACCACTGACTGACGCTGCGCTTTGCTATCGGGTTGGCTGGGATAAAACTTTTTTGTATTATTTTTTGCAAAATTAACTTTTGGGGCTCGCAACAACGCCAATCAGCCGTTTGTCAAAGATGACCGTCTGCCGCGCCACAATGATTCTAGGAAAATGACAACGCTGACATTTTAGCAGCGCAGTGGCGCAGCAATGTGAAGAATAGTGGATGTAACAAAATAGCCAATAACAATGCGAATGACAGTGCGTAAAGAAAACAACGCTGAATTCCTGGAAATAATCGATTATCGATCAGTGTAAAAGTTCGTATTTGAGAAATGTTAAATTTAAGAATGTTTAATTTCGGTAGTATAAAAACAAAAAAGTTCAAAATAGAAATGTTCTTATAACAATTTCTGTTCAAACCAAAAGTTCTTTTCCTGCATTATATTAACAAATTTATTTGTATCATAAAATATTAATGTGGCATCATTGATTTTTGTGTTGTCTCCCATTTACTGTTAATCGATAACCATGTTTAACGATATATTTTGGTTAGAATCGAAACTTCCTTCAAAGTAACAGTAATATCGGTATTCTGCTTGTCACGATTGTCTCATGTCTCTAATTGTCACAATCGTAATTTAGTGACTCTGTTAGTCAGGATGTCTCATTTTGGTATTGTGGCAGATACAGTCTCAAAAATATTCACCAAATACTATGGTGAAAAGAAGGGCAGTAATCAGCTGTTTAGTTTAGCTAATTAGATATGAGTGCAAGAGCATAATACAGTTATTATTAGTTACACAGTTAGTTTATTTTTCATAAAATTTCAGCAGTAAAACTTCTTCTTAATAATTGCACAGTACAATTATTGAAAACTAATACTGAAATAGTTTATAATAAATGCTTAACATATGCATTTTATCTGAATCAATTGTTAAGTAAATATGAAAAAATTTAACAACACATTTGTCGATTAACACATGTGTTCATCCTTATATTTGAGAATAATGGAAAAGGAAAGTAAGTAATTGTAAACAATATACATTTCTTTATTTTATGATTATTATAGTATATGTATAATGTGTCTTTTTTACAGATCATAATAAAGCGTTGCGCCCCTCGAAGGAGCAAATCGGGTGCTATCTCAACTTTGTGCGGGTTCATCCTGAAATAAAGATGCATAAAAACGACCCATCGCGGCCGAAAAGGGTTGAAGAGCTTTGGGCGGAACTCTCCGTACAATTAAAAGGGCCCACCCGAAACCCCATCAAATGGAGAGAGGTAATTTTTAACCATAGATATTGGCATGTATGTATGTATTTATGTCCTTTGTTTTACAGAATCTGAGTCATTGGAAAAATAAAATACGGTCACGTGCAAGGAGAGCCAAGGCGCACAAGCTGGTGGCAGGTGGCGGTCCCAGCTAAACAATTAAGCTCTCTGAAACGGAGCAGAGAGCATTGAATACTTTGGGGTCAATCGCGGTTGATGGGTTGGTTGATGTACCCGCCATTGGCACAGAGGTAAGAATAGCAAGAAAGACCAATACGAGTGTGCAGAATTTACAATTATTTTTTCTTTTTCTAATTTAGGAAGAAATAGTTTTCATAGCTGCATTATCACCCCTGATGACGACTTCGGATGCGTCCAATGACTGCACTCCGTCAGCGTTCCGTACCAAAAAATGACGACGGACGAAATGTTCAGGAATTACATGGATTTGATGAAAGGAGAAGCCGAGGAGGAGAGAGCTTTCCGGATTCAAACATTAGATTCCATTAACAAACACATGGAATCTATTAATAATTTAGCGGCAGCGGTGGTGTAGCTTGCTCAGACCATTGTAAAAAACACAGAAGATTGTACAAAAAAGTGAAAGTGAAAAATGTGTCTTTTTATGTATATATGAATTATTTTATTGTTAAGTTTTTTTGTACAAAAATGTGAAAATTAAAAATGTTCCTTTTTATGTATACTATATAGTATATGAATTATTTTATTGTGATGTTTTTTGTACAAAAAAGTGAAAGTGAAATATGTGCCTTCTTATTTATAGACGAATTATTTTATTGTGATGTGGATATCCCGAATCACCCAAAAGCCATTTAAAAGCTCCATCTGAGTTTTCTTTTATAAGCTTTATCCTTGCTGGCGAAGTAGGCCTTATACTGGAGTCGTGACATGAGCCGGGAAATTTTGCATTCACGTGCCGGAAAATTAGTTCATCGTCACAAACATATTGGGAAAATTAGTTATTAATTACTTATTAATTAGTTATTGAAAATAATACTTACCGCTTCAACATTAATGCTATAATAACCATTTCTGTTCATATAATCATGCGGTTCAACTGTGTTTGACAAGGCAGGTGCAATTATGCCAACTTGAGTGCAATCAATTGCTCCAATTACACCCTTTATTCCAAATTTTTAATAAAATCTGGAATAAAATTGTTGTATAGCGATTTATTTTCTTTTAAATTGCAATACAACTTACCCAGTCTTAATTCTATTGTATTCTTCAACAGAATTAGGAAAACGCACTTCTCCGTGTTTACGCTCCACCACCAATTTACATTTATTCGATACTACGGGAAATGGTGGGTTGGCTCATCACCGCGAAATATGCATTTCCCACGCAACCCTGGTATGAGCCATTGAAATAATAAATATGGAACTGAAATAAACTAGAGAAATTTGATTGCATGAAGACATACTGTTTCTTTAAGGTTAAAATGTAACTCACCCGAATTTCAAATGGAAAATCGATGTTTACTGTTGGTCATACGGCTTGAGTTGATGAATGATATCCCAGCACAAAGATTTTGGAAATCGAAAGAATTTCCTAAATGTGTTCTCTTCGTATGAAAACGGATTTTCTTTGTTTCGCAAAACAGTCAGATTGCGTCTGCGAATGTAGCTAGAAGATATGCACCTTGTTATCCATTATTGCAAAATTATAAATATTACCTCTTTTCCTCCTCTCGTTTTTTCATCATTAGATAAAATAGTCCAACTTCTTCAGCCGTTATTGTGCTCTTGTTTTTCTATGACCTGGTGTAAAGCATATAACAAGTTAGAGACTGATATTGCTCAATTAGCGATGAGACAAACTCGCCAGAATACCAAACAGTTACAAAATAGATTTCACCACAGATTCATCTCTATTAGAGACTTGAGACTGCTCGCAGCATACCGGCATAAGTTTTGTATAATTTACATAACTTTAAGTGCAAAAATGTTCTTGCACAAAATTAAAGCAATATTTGAGTTATTACTATATTTTTAAATAGTACCGTAGCAATTATATTTGAAATCATTGCCAGTAAACTATGTAGAAATGAATGAATGGTCACTGCCCCTTTGTTTGAAGGCCACCTAAAATGAGAAGGCGAAACATCTTCCCAGGGTTGCACAGTATTCGCAGCAGTACTCGCCGTGGGAAGCAAAGGAAGAGGAAGACCTCCACTCCGTTGGAAAGACCAGGTGGAGAAGGATCTGGCTACACTGGGAATCTCCAACCGCCGCCCAACAGCGAGAAGCCATAACAACTGGCGTGATGTTGCAACTCGGCTATAACCACGTAAGCAGTGTTTACGTCAATAAAGAAGGAGATATTATCGATTTTATAATATTCTTAAATAAAAGCCCATTTTTTCATATTTTGTGTTTTATATATTTTTTTGTTGTTGTCCGTTTGTTTTATATTTATTCATTTATTTTATTTTTTTGCTATAATATTTTTACTTGTATATAAATTTATTTATATGGAAATAACACTTACATACATTTTGATTTCAAGTTGGTTTTGTTGCCCATTCATCGTTAAATTAAAAGAATTAAAAAGTAATTACAATAAACCACTTCGTTATTACAATATTATGCGATTATCTGTAGATACACAGCGTTGCATTGTAAAAATATGCTGCAGTATGCTTAAAAATGGAAGTAATTAACAGTAATAAAATAGAATTTATAAAAGAATAAAATTTTGCATCGCAAAAGCTGACAAGCAACTTAACGCATAAAAATGATTTTGCTTTTGTAAATGGTATGTTTTGAACTACACAATTATGTTGTTTAATGAAAATGGAATGTTAAATATTTAAAGTTTACAATAAGGCATGATATTGCAGTTTGAAATAACACTAATAAAATAAAATTTCTTATTAAAATAAACTGATATATGCCTGGCCAGCTCACGCGCAAATGCGCTCCACTTCACTGGCCTTTTTCTTACTATTATTCATTTTTTAATTCTATAAACGCCTATTTTATATTTTTTATTAATTTAATTTACTTTTTACTGTTAGTTGTTGTTTGAAATTTTCAACTCACTGCACCTTTTAAGTTGTTTCTAACATTTCTTGTTATGATTTGTTGCTGTGCTTTTGTTGTTTTGTATTTTTTGCTTGTTTATTCTATTTTAAAGGTAGTACGCATACAAGTATGTATATATAAATGTTTTTTATATAAAGTTTAATGTAAGTGGATTTTTTTTGTTTTTATAATTTTTGTTTAGCTTTAGATTATGCTATTAGAATTAAAGTTTGCTTATCGCATGGAATTTACTGATACTGCTTTTTGATGTTATGAATAAGGTTTCAATTCGGAGTGTGTGTGTGTGAGTTTACGTCTGGCAATTGAGAAATATAAAGCTATTACTGTCTTTTCTCAATATATATAGTAGTTGTATGTCTTTGACATTTTTTCATATTTTTTGTTGAGAAAATCGCACTTTCTGTTTGGACAAATTAATGTCGGCAATTTTTAATCAATCCACAAACATTTGAATTTCTGATTTTTAGGGTTAAGTCATGCTTGCTGTATTTGTAATGTTTGTTACGGCTTAAATTAAAGTTTATGCACCTTTCGCTACATTTCCACTATATAATGTTAACACTTATTTAATTTTATTTTAAATTTAATTTAATTTAGTTTAATATATATGTATATTGTATATATTTATTTATATTTAGTGTATTTAAATAGTACAAAAGTATACTTTTTGTTTTAAAAGCTTTTACAACTTTTAGTTTATATTGATTTTTATGTTGTTTTAATGCTAAGTATGATGTTGTTGGTTTTTTTAGTTGTTGCCTGTTCGTAACCTTTTCTATATTTGTTTTTTCTTTTGTTATATTTTGTTTTTTTTTTTTCTTTTATAAATTACGTAGAATCGCAAGTATTTAAGATGAAATACTTTTTAAAGTTTCAACAAAAGTTTATTAATTTGTAAACTGCTGTTTACGGCGCTTACCGCAGAAGTTAAATTACGGGAAACTTGAAAATGAAATGTTTTGTAACATAATTTGGATGTAATTTTAAAAAATATTTTTCTCATAAATATATGGTTTTTATACCATGGATGGTATATGGAATGTTTATTGTTTAACAAAAATATTTTTTAATTAAAATTATTATTTCAAAATATTCAAAAAAAAGAATTTCTTTTAACAAATGATTTCCAAAAGTTGTAAAAATATATTACTTTTTAAATAAAAATTTAAAATTAAAAAAAATATTTTTTTAACAAAAAAACAAAAATATTTTTAATTAAAATTATTATTTAAAAAATATTTTTAAATATAAATGTCGGCAAAAAATATTTTTAAATATAATTATTATTATTTAAAAATATTTTTAAAATTATTATTATTTAAAAATATTTTTAAAATTATTATTATTTAAAAATATTTTTAACAAAAACTTTTTTAACTGCTTTTTAACAAAAATATATATTTTTTTTATTTATTTTATGTTAAAAAACAAACATATTTGTTTAAAAAAAACTATTCTCTCCAAATGTTGGTTTTTTTCAAACAATTTTTATTTATATTTAATATTTTTGTTTAAAAAATAATATTATTTTACAACTGTTTGCAATCATTATTGACACACGTTAAAGCTATGTGAAGCTTTAAGACCAAATATTTATAAAAAAAAAATAATTTTTATAAATTAAAACTTGAAAAAAAAATTAAAACAAAAATATTTCAAAATAATAATAATAATAAAAAAAACTATTATTATTCTAGTATTTCTTCAATGTTTAAATATTTTCTTCCTCATCGCTGCCAGTAAGCGCCACTAAAACAGCAGTTTCCATAAAAAAAAGTTAGACGAGCTTTACAACTGCTAAGTTACAATTTTACTTTCTTTCTTTAACTACAAAACAAGAGAAATTTATACAAATACATAATACACTGCTATAAATACTTATGCACGTAAAATATAAAATGCGTATAAAAAGTATTATATTTACGCGTATCATGTGCGTATATACAACAATTACTCATACATATAAGTTCCTTTATGAGGAAATGATAGATACTAAACACTTTAGTTATAATATTTAAACAAAACTAACAACTAAGACACTCAAGTGTTAGACGCAACTAAACTACATATGCGCGTGCGATCAGTAAAGCTTCAAAGCAAAGGCATTCATTGCTTATTGAATCATAAAAAACTTTTGAAGCTTCAAAATATGCACACAAGGCTGAAAGCGCTTATCCGGCCTTATTTATATGCGCAAAATTAAAGTTTAGTTATTTCTAAGTCGTTATAATAGTAATCCGGCGTTATCCAGTTTATTTTATTATCCGCGCAACTAAATTAATGAAATAAATATCTTCAAGCATTTTATATTATATGTATACACATATTAGAATTTTTTTAGCACGCATAACAAAATTATCCGACGTTATCCGACACTGATTTCAACGAATGTTTCAAAAATTCAAAATAACGTCAATTATATAATAAACAAATTAAGTCACCTGATATATTTTACAAATATTAAGCATGCTTTAAGCTTCAAAATATGCCTACAAGGCTGAAAAACGGTTATCCGGTAGAACTAATATGCATACAAGTAAATTTTAATTGTTTTTCAGTGCTTAAAACAATTATCCGGCGTTATCCGTAGCTTATTTCATTATCCGAGCAAATAAATTATATGTATTAGATTTTTTTTGCATGTATACTAAAATGTTTCGACCTTATCCGACACAAAAACAAATATACAAGGCCGAAAACCACTTATCCGGCGGAACCTATATGCATACAAGTAAATTTTAATTGTTTTTCAGCTCTTAAACTAGTTATACGGCGTTATCCGCTGCTTATTCGCGCAACTAAGTAAATTTTAATTGTTTTTCAGTGCTTAAAACAATTATCCGGCGTTATCCGTAGCTTATTTCATTATCCGAGCAAATAAATTATATGTATTAGATTTTTTTTGCATGCATACCAAAATGTTTCGACCTTATCCGACACAGATTTCAACGACTGTTTTAAAATTTCAAAATAAAGTCAATTAAATAATAAATAAATTAAGCCAATTGATATATTTTACAAATTTAAGCGCGCTTTGAATTTTAAAACAAATATACAAGGCCGAAAACCACTTATCCGGCGGAACCTATATGCATACAAGTAAATTTTAATTGTTTTTCAGCTCTTAAATTAGTTATACGGCGTCATCCACTGTTTATTCGCGCAACTAAGTAAATTAAAGGTTAATTGTTTTTCAGTGCTTAAGACAATTATCCGGCGTTATCCGTAGCTTATTTCACTATCCGAGCAAATAAATTATATGTATTAGATTTTTTTTGCATGCATACCAAAATGTTTCGACCTTATCCGACACAGATTTCAACGACTTTTTTAAAATTTCAAAATAAAGTCAATTACATAATAAATAAATTAAGCCACTTGATATATTTTACAAATTTAAGCGCGCTTTGAATTTTAAAATAAATATACAAGGCCGAAAACCACTTATCCGGCGGAACCTATATGCATACAAAAAAATTTAAATTGTTTTTCAGCTCTTAAATTAGTTATACGGCGTTATCCGTTGCTTATTCGCGCAACTAAATAAAAAAAAATTATTGAAACATTTAATATATATAAAAACGCATGATAAAATTATCCAACGTTATCCGATACTACTGAATTATTCCAGTGATTGATTTAAAACTCAAAATGTATATACAGTTGAACTTTCATAATTTCTTTCCATAAAGCGCTAGAGGCCGAAAAGAACAGAGGCGAAATTTGTGAATGAAATGTCTTTTGTCTTGAAGCTTAAGCGTACACACGCGCATGTTTCGCTAACATTTTATGTAAGACCCATTAATGTATAAATTCCCAACTTGCAGAACACACACATGCGCATATATGTATTAACTACGTGTACCTATGTACGCCCTTGAGCAGCATGCTCCCCAATATGTGCTTATTCACTATCAATATTCAGGCCAATGCGCTTCTCCTCTTCCAGCATGGCATCGAGTTCGTCCGTCAAATTGGCCAACATATTACCAATGTCATTGAGCACATTGACAGACACCTTTTGACCCGGTGTTTGAATTGTGGTCGCGCCGGCGCCAGCGTTGCCACTTGATATATCGGCAGCCTCGCTGCCGGTTAAGGGCGCGCCATCGCCAGCTGCATCCGCATTAGACTCAGCGCCGCTGGGTGTATGCAAGTCCACGGTAGTGGTGATAGTCGTTGATGCGCCGCCGCTGCTGGCATTCGTTACATCGGTCGGTGGATATTGTAGGGTGGGAGAGCGTAGTAGCAATAAGCTATTGCTGCCACCACCGCCGGTACTGGCGCCAGCGCTGCCGCCGCTTGTGGTGCTGCCGATGCTGTCGCTGCGTATCAGCGAAGCGTCATGCAACGAGGCAGATGTCTTCAGCGAATGGAAAGAGTGCGCTATATTGGCGATGGTGTTGGTCGACGAAGACGAGGACGACGACGAGGAGGAGTGCAGATGTGGTGTGTTGCCCGATTGTAGCGGCTGCTGTGGTCCACCAATGTCTTGGCGGTTCAGTAGACGCTGTTTGATGGTGCCAGTGTTCTCATTGGCGAACGGTATGGTGTCAATGGAATCGATGCTGGAATTTGACTGTGGGTTGCAACAAAGACATAATAGAAATTATTAAAATAAACCCAAATGATTAGCTAATCTCACAGGTGCGTACACTAACCTTATTGTCATGGAATTTCTCGCAGTGTATTTCCGCCGTGGTCTGTTGTATGGTTGCGTAATTCGCATAGATCGGCTGATTGGCAGCTGCCGCCGCTGCTGCGGCTTGTTGTTGCGCATGCGTCATATACATGCCACCATGATGTAAGGCGCCAGCGCCGCCATAGTAGAGACCGGGCGTAACGGCTGCGCCGACATGCAATCCCATCTGTTGTTGTTGTTGCAACTGTTGCTGTTGTTGTGCGCCATCCGCACTCAGCGTACGTGAATTTCGTATACTACAATGACGTCGCGGTGGTTCCGGTGCGATTTTCTTATTACTCATTGGACTGCCGGTCAAGTAAGACTGTTAGTTGGCACACGTGTATGAAAATGGAGGAATAAAAATTACATAAATTAGTTCAATATTTTGATCGGTATGGTTTTCCTGCGGCAACTTGACTTACTGCATTCAGACCGGCGCTGTCCAGCACACAACCAGCTGGGCCTGTTGCGCCCACATGCGCAGCCGCACCTGGCACGCCAACGCCGCCCAATCCACCTGCATGGCAAACATATTCCGCTGCGGCAGCTGCGTTCATATAGTGATGCTCGAGTGGTGGCATGCTGTTCAATACGGCACGCTGCAAAATGCCCCGCTGCTGACGTGGTAGTGTACCGCCGCCTTCCTCGTACATGAGTTCGCGTGCAGCGTCGTTGGTGGGCGTAATGTCACCATCATCGTAGGAACGGCGCCAAGACTGTAATGAGAAAGAAGAAAGAAATATTAAGATTGCACAAAGTAATTTGTAATTGTAATTATAATGCTGAAATAATTGGAGATAGTAGTGTTTTTCTTGTTATAACTTTTATCCAGGCTTACTTAGCATGCTAAATTGAAATTATATTACAGTATAAGGGTACTAATTGATGAAAAAAACTCGCAGTTAGAAAGCAATAAATATTAATAAAAAAATGAACTCAATTAAAGTAAAAAGTTACGCATAAACAATTATCCAGCATTATCCGAAGATATATAAAAGAACATGTTTATACATAAGCAATTATCCAGCGTTATCCCAAGTTAAATAAAAGAAAAAGTTTATAAAATAATTAAAACCGAGAGCAATTAAGGCGACTTTATATGCTGGTTTTATGAATACATTTGTATACAGGAATCCATTTAATTTTATAAAAATTTATATGCTAAAAATATAAAAGAATAATGTTATCCAGTATTATCCGGCGAACGATATTACAAACTACAAGCAAAATCTGTGCAAAATATGCTAATGCTAATAATTTAATTTTCCGATTTTATCCAGGTAAAAAATTTGCAATTATTTCCAACGTTAATAAAATATGAAATGAAACCCAAGAGCATTTAAACGAAAAGTTACACATAAACAATTATTCAGCATTATCCGAAGTAAAATTAGACTTATATGTAGATTTTATTAATATATTTGTATATATGTATGTATGTGTATATCCATTTAATTTTATAATAACTAAAATGTTAAACACATAAAATAATAATGTTATCCAGCATTATCCCGCGAACGATAGTACAAACTACAAGCAAATTCTGTGCAAAATATGACAATACGACGGAAAAAACTTCTTCAATTAGTTTTTTAAATTCATTATTATTCGATATTATCCGGAGAAAAAATTTGCAATTACATTCCAACAACAATAAAAGATGTTATAAAGTGCAATTAATGTTGACTACAAGAACTATATAACCTAATAATTTTTTAAAATTTTCTTGTATGTACATACATACATATAATGTATGTATGTACTACATATATGTACCGGCTGGCTGTATACTTACATATGTATTTATGTAAACACATGTACAGTCAAAAAACTATACGAATAATAACTAATAAGTCCGGAGATAAAATTTTACAAAGTTAGGACTTATCCGAAGATTATCCGAGGACAAAAATTTCACCCGAAGAAGGAAAACTTTCAAAAAGATAAAATTTAAAAACGTTGGGACTTATCCGAAGATTATCCGAGGATAAAAAATTTCACCCGAAGGAGGAAAACTTTTAAAAAGTTAAAATTTAAAAACGTTGGGACTTATCCGCAGATTATCCGAGGATAAAAAATTTTATCCGAAGAAGGAAAACTGTCATACCTGAATACTCTGTAACTGAAAATACATTTCTTTATTTTTTTTTTTATAATTATAAATTAAGTAAATTATTCGGTGGAGAAAAAGTCAATCAAAAACAAAAAAGCACAGCCCAAAAAAGTTGTAATATCCTTCACAAATACAAAAGGTGCCATACAAGAATCTAAACTATTTATTCGGAGATTGTGCCGCTACCTTAAACAATAATTCGTACCAAATTTCGGGAAGATATCTTGTCAATATTAAAAAATATTGTTTGTGTATAAGCCGAAGTCATAAAATATTTTTGCATATCTGCAAGCTATTTAATTTCTAAACTATTAATAACTTCAATAAGATTCGTTCGCACAATACCGAGCAATAATTCTACGCCCACTACTCTAAACAACTGAAATTCTTACCATAGCTGCCTGATTGCTAAGCAAACGTGCACCGCCAGCACCACCGGGTCCGCCCACAACAGCGCCGCCCATCATGGCTGCCTGATGATGCTGTTGCATAGCTTGCTGATGCTGTTGCTGCTGGTGTTGCAAGGCTTGTTGATGATGTTGTTGTTGCATAGCAGGCGTTGGATGCGCAAAGTGGCCATAATCAGTGGCCGTGTAATGGCTAAAGGTCAAATGGCTGCGTGTGCTGTTGTCGTGTATATCCTCGAGTGATTCTAAGCTTTTGCCGCGTGGCTGGCGCACCTAAGTGGAAGAGAGCGCGTGGGAGTGCCGTAGAGGTGGGAGAAAACAAATTATGTTAGTTATAAAAGTATTAGTATGCACAATGCGGTTCGAATGTGGAAAGTTCAATAAATATAATCGAAGAAAAGTTAAAAATAATAATAAAGAAATAAATTTAAAGTTATTTAAAGCAAAAAAACATTGCAGTTTTGCCATTAATCACCGCCGACACAGAGCTGCCAGCTGGTCGCGTATCTGTGCACACGCTCACCTTAATGGGCACCACATCGTTGCCATTGCAGCACTCGTGATGAGCGCCGCTGCAAAAGTAGACGGCGTCGACGCCGGGCGTAGCATAAATCTTGGAATCGTCCCACGAGACGCGCGTGGTTGGCAAATAGGTCGGTGTGGTGGGCATTGGCACGGCACTGGGCCAAATCTTGTTGCGATAATCCTTTTGTTTCACAAGTTCAACGTTTTTATTTTGGTTGATTGGGTTGATGGCGGGTTCAAATCATAGGCAGCAACAGAAGATCACAAATTGAATAAAATGAAAAGAACCGAAAAAGAGAGGAAACATAATAAAAATAAAAAAGATAAATTAAAAGAATGTTTTTCATAAAAATATATTAAAAAGAACGCTTTAAAAAATATTATATTTTTAATAAAAAAATCGAATAAAATTTTAAAAAATATTTTGAGTTAAAATTTTAATTTAAAAAGTTAATAATTCATATATTATTTTTAAATAAAATTTGTATTCTCAATAAATTAAAAACTTTAGTTTTCTAAAAAAAATCGCCTTTTCCACACACTCACCTGCTGTTGGTAAGCATTAATACCGCCTGGATTCCACTTTCCGCTTATGATATCCTTTACACGCTTAATGGCTAAGAGAATCTTCTTTTGATGTCCCAATTTAACAATACCAATATCCTCCAAGTCTTCCCAAGTGACTTGCGTGACGTCGCGTACAGTTTTATAGTTTTGATCAAGTAATGGTTGAATGTATTCCTCGAGACGCAATAGTTGTAGCCATTCTTCGATGGAGCCCTAAAAGGAGAGAGAAAATAAAGATGAGAAATATTTAAACAATTATCTATATGCACAAAAGTAAGTAAATTTTTTTCTATATTTATATATTTTCATGGGAATATTTAAGCAAATTTAATATATATATAAATACAAAAACTAGTAAAATATTCTCTATAATTAAATATGAGGAAACAAATTTAAAATTTTTACTATACTTAAATTTGAGGAAACAAGTTTTGAAAATGAGCGTAATTCCTTAAAAAAAATGCTTATCCGCCGTTATCTGTGGCAATTCTTTAAATGAAAATCGCATGGTATTGTTATCATATAATACATTATAAAAATTAAAACAAAAACTATGACTTTCACTTCAAAATCTATTATCCACGTGTATCCGAGAGGAAGGTTATGCTCACAAGTTATAAATATTACGATTATAATTTTAAGAGAGCTTGTACAGGTTATAGCCGTTCCTTTTCACATAAAAAGTTTGGCGAACAAAAATTAAATAGCCATAAAAGCTAGAAAGTTGAGTATCCGTTGTTCAAAATCACTAATGATTTATCCGGATATATAGAACCAACAAATAAATTTTAAATTTATAATAACAAGTTAATTAAAACTTACATAATTTTTATCCGGACATATAAAATGTCAAAAATACAAATTTTCCGTAAGTTAAAATCTCATGAGTGAAATGGAACCTTAATTATCACTGAGCATTGTAGAAAGTATTATCGGAGAACAGAGTGAATAACGGATAACGCATTTTATTATGACTAGTAGTCTGTTCAAACACATAAAATATTATTTGCCTTTTTAAAATAACAAGTTTGTAATATAGTAAAATAATTAACTCAGAATATTCATAGAATCGTTATTGATCATAACAACGGAATACTTATCTAATTTATCCACGTAAACTTTGTCTATAAAAATTATATGTAAATATATTTGACTTATCATAAACGATAATAATCGTGTTTATGACAATTAAAGAAACCTCGCTCACATTTGTATAGAAATATCTCAAACAAATTACCAAAAAATAAAGCAATAAACACATTATCCACTTAAGTTTGACATTATCCGCGCTAGTGCAAAGCCTCTTAAGTTTTTAAAAATTACGAATAAGGATTGTTTTACTGATCTAAGTATATCGAAAACAAATTATCCACGTGTAAAGATACTCGAAATTTAAGCCTAGTTACATTTACTTAAAACAATACGCGCTTTTCGTGATTGCCATTGCGATTATAAGCTATAATTAAAACTATTACATTCGTATTTTGTTTGTACGATCTGTTCACATAAGCTGAGTACACCTTATCATCACTTACTCGAAAAGAAGTGGGATACTATTATCCGAATACATAACTTGAGCTAAATAAGTAAGCTGAGTACACCTAATTACCAGCAGTTTAAAAAGAAGATGCTAACAAATTATCCGCGCTTATCCAAATTCATAACCTGAGCTAAATATGCAAGCTGAGTACACCTAAATATCACCTGTTCGAAAAGAGGCTGGAAACAATTTATCCTCGCTTATCCGAATATTTAATATGAGCTAAATATGTAAGCTGAGTACACCTAAGTAGCACCTGTTCGAAAAAAATCTGGAAACAATTTATCCGCGCTTATCCGAATACATAACCTAAGTTAAATAAGTAAGCTGGTTATAATAAACTATCAGCTGTTAAAAAAATAAACTAGAAGCAATTTATGCTCGCTTATCTGAATAAAAAGTTGAGCACATTTAAGTATCCCTTGTTCGAAAAGAAGCTGGAAATAATTTATCCACGCTTATCCGAAAACATAAACTGAGTAAAATAAATAAAGTGAGGATACCAAAGTATTACCTGAAAATGAGTTTATTCGAATACATGCATATACATATGTATAAGACCCGAAACTTTTTTGGTCATGACTCACTATGAAAGTTAATTTATATGCATAACTTCGGTGAAGACAATCATTCGTAGATAATTATATCTACATAATTATAGCCGTTCATGGAATTAACAAAAGTAATTTATTTATAATCAACGTGAATGTCTGTGATTTGCATAAATTGATTGAAGAAGATGGACGACATTTTTATTGTAAATTTTTCAACTTTTTTCTTCATTTTACATTTGTTTATTTATTTATAAATATTAGTATGTATATGTGTATATGTGTTTATTTATAAATATGCTACGCAGCGCATTATTTATTCAATTCAAATCAATATCTACGCTAGATGCTCATTGAATATTTCAAGCCTCTACATAGCGAACGCATTTGAAATGAATATTGTCGTATTTGATTAATGAGCGCCAAGCACAAAGCCCGTATAAGTGTGTTTATTTGTGCTATTGACACTTTTTACTTTATCTCCATTGGACTAATACTCATATAACGAAATATTATAATTTTCAACTTTTTTCTGTATTTTTGCAAATAGTGGAAGGCAAATAAATGGAGTCAAGCAATAATAGGAATTTATCGCAGATAAAGAAAGACAGGCAACAAAAGTAAACAGAAATAAAAACAAACAAGAACTTGAAAAACGTTAGATGTATGCGAGAAATCGCATGCGAGAACTGGCTAGTTGAGCTGTGAGGCTAAGGTAGGCAGACAAGTGGATACAAAGTTGAAAGAAAACAGACACAACAAGGTGGCGCGGGGCTGTAAAGACGGTAGTAGAGGCAAATCACCGACCTTGAGCGGTGACGCCAAAATAAATTAATAAACGAAGCAAATCACGAGAGGCGGCACGATAGTGAGGATAAGGAACACAAAGAAATTGGGCAAAAAGATAAACGAGTGATAAATAATGGAGATAATTAAAATGCATATATATTTATATATTTATGTATAAATCAAAATGTAAAAAAATTATGAAAAAAAATTTAGATTAAAAAAATAAACAGATCGAAGTTAAAATAAATATAAACAATAATAATAATAATAGAAAAGTAGCAAATAAAATATATTAAAAAATACTACTTTAATGGACAAATTGTTTTTTGTTAATAAAATTATCAAAACTAAAAATAGTATTAAGAATAATAATAATAATAGCTTAATATCAATTTTTAACATTTTAAACTTAAACAAACGGGTTAAAAGTAACAAAGAAAGATATTTCTGAGAATAAAATTTAAAACAAAAAAAATAATTCTATTTAAAAAGTAAGGAAGAGCTAAGTTCGAGTATAACCGAACGTTTCATACTCTTGCAACTCGCTATGATTAAAGCCAGTAAAGTATCTTCAGGTACATAAGTACCTGTTAGTCATATGCGGTCTAGAGCCAGTTTTCACTCGATTTTATTCATTCTAAGTACAAAAATGCAACGTTATAAGAAAAACACACATGTTTTAATATAACTGACATATTGGCCGATGTATACGGTATAAAGTCACCCGGAAGCTCGAAAACCTTTATACTAATACGTATATCGGGGTTAAGAGAAGTATTGACCTGATTCAAGCCATTTGTAACACACAGACATACTACTATCAGAGGTTAAATCCCCTCGATGACAACACAGATAACCCTTACCATCTGAGGACTGATAATCGTTAAAACAACAACAACAACACTACTATCAGGAAAGGACTCTCTCTGATGTTCAATTATAAATTGACAAACTGACCAATATTTTCGGTAAAAAGTTAACGATGGGTACTGGGGTCTAAATATGATGTACCTTGGGACTTGAACAGTTTTTTTTTTTTTGGATTTGGGCAATTTTTGACCATGAGATAGCCTACTTTAACCGAATTATTACAGCAAAATTGTATCCCATTATATTAGTTACTTCTTGATTTGCACACAGCAAAGTGAAAGAAACAGATGGAATTTAAAATTATGTTGTATGAGAAGTAGGCCTGGGTGTAGCCCGATTTTTCCTATTTTCACACTGTAGCATACAAATGTGAGAGGAATGTCACGTATCAGATTTCATTCAAATCTGTCGGGCGGGTCTCGAGTTATGTGTTTTCACTTAAAAGTGGGCGGTGCCACATCCATCGCCCAAATTTGACCTCGGCACCATTAAAGCCCTATCGGTAGGCGAAATTTTGTTGTTGTAGCCTCAGTGGTTTAGGAGATATGTAGACTAAAATTATTAGAGGGCAGGTCCACGCTCACTTTTCCAAAATTTTTGCATGGATGGGCGGGCAGACAGACAATCACCCGGATTTCAACTCGTCTGAACACACAAGTATATATGTACACATATATGTACAGTATATATGTATATCACCTTATATCTATCTCGACTAGTTGTAAGTGATACGGTAACTCCAGTCTGCTCATGGGGTTTGGCCCTTTGTGGAGATTCGTGGTGGCTGTGGTTAAAACCCAAATCGCCGGAAGAACTGACTTTGTCAGTCGAAGCGATGTAGTTGCATTGCATCCGTGTTCATGCCACACTGCCAATTGGTGTATTTTCTATGAAAATGCTTACCCAATTTTCAGTTCGCTGATCGACGCATTGTATTGGTCCGTAGTGCTTTTGAGCACGGTGGAGTTAAGCTGTCGACAGCAGGATCCCCCGTTAAACACAATCAGACGTTGTAAGTGATACTTACAACCGTTAGGTGATCAAAACTATTATACTCTGTTGCATGAGTCCTTTCATACTTATCAAGAATTTTAATACAAAAATATGAAAAATCAAGCAAAGATAAAAAATCTTCAAAATTAGTAAATAGCAGCGTTTGGACATTAGAAGTAGCACAATAACAGGTTTTTTAGTTAGCATCTAGAGCTACTTGAAAAAAGTTAGAAAATGTAAAAAAGAAACAAACGAACGGTCCAGCCAATGGCCAGCATGTCACGCCATTAGCTACCTGCAGGCGCTTACTCAAAGCGCTACCAACCAAACGAATCGACATGCGAGCGCGCATGGGGTTTGCCCCTCTAAGCTTCCATGTGATTTCTTAAACGTGCAGCTTTTGCTGTCTTTTACGTATTTTATATGTCTTTTTCGACTTCTTTTCCTAAATGCTATTGCCCCGCTGGCGGTCATTTCTCGGCTAAGCTTGTCTTCGCATTCAGTTGTTTGTGGCTGTTGCTGTTTTGTTTTCATGTGGTACCTCGCATTATTTTTCTCGTTAAATGTGAAATAAGCTGCTAAAAGACAACAGCTACAATTTCGACAACAAAATAACCGCAAAAACAACAGCAAATTGCCAGAGTAAAAAAACATAATAACATAACTTAGGCAAAAAAAAGTAATAAGAAAACCCCGAATCGGAAATTGTTGGCATTTCGACGCTTGTCGATTGTCGGCGTTTAATCTCCGACGTAAAAGCGAATGACTGTCGACGAACGTGACTTTTGAGCGCATGGTTAACGTGTAAAATTTGCTAATTTGCGTTGAATTTCAAATGCTTCAATTATTTAGTTTGCAAAAATAATCGCTCTGGCATTTACAAAGTTAACACGGCAGCGCTGGAAAAGCCAAAAACAATGCCATGCATAAGTAATGCTGCACGAGGCAAAAGTATTGAATCCAACGTATGGCATATCAATGTGTTATAGGCGCCAACGGTATAGTTTCAGCAGAGAATCGCATTTAGAATAGAATTTTAATTATGCAAGCATGCCGTTTCAAGGCCTATTTTAGAATTTCCGTAGGCTTGTGAAATATACCTTAAAACAAAATCAGAAATAAAAAACATAAGTAAGAGAAACATCATGAAATAAGACTCCAAAAATATTATCCCTGATTAAATTTGTTCTTAAAAATAAGGAGAATAATATAGCAATTGTAAGCAATAAACGTATCTGACAAAAAAAATTGAAAACATTTTATCCGTGTTTAAAATTTGAACTATTTTTAGCAGAGAAATATTTGCAGCATTACTTCGAAACGAATTACAGTGAAAAATTTTTATCCGCAGCAACTAAAGTATGTTTAAAAGGCATTCTAATAGTACAAGTAGGTCTGCAATACAACCTAAAATGTATGTAAGCTAAAAATTGTTTATCCGACATTATCCGAGGCATCAAAGTATATGAAGTAAGTAATGTAAAAGTAACATTTATGAATTTATTTATTCATAAATGGCCGCTGTTTTCCAGATAACGGGTTTTTCAATAGGGATGCTACAAAAGTAGACCGATAGGGACAGCAAATGACGCCATATTTTTCCCGCTCTTTTGACATTTCTCTTCGGTAAGGTTTGCCATTTCATCATGGAAAAATATCCAATAATGAGTCGAAATTATTAAAATTTAGTACCAAAAGTCGAAGTAAGTGGCCTCAACTTTAAAAGCGCTGCGTCCAATTTATGGGCGTCATAATCGTCCTGTCAGATCAACAATTAAGCGCCTAGTGGAGAAATTTGAATTCGCAGGCACAGTACTAAATGTTTCCGTGCCAGTGTGACGATGAAGTGCCTGTAGCGTAGCGCATCAATTAAGGAAGACTCAGTCTCTCACACGTCGTACTCAAGCGTTGGGCAACTCTGTGACGTCGTTGTGGCGAATTTTGCGAAAAGATCTTGGCCTACATCCTTACAAGATCAAATTGACGCAAGAACTGAAGCCGCTTGACCACCAGAATCGTCGTATGTTTGTGAATTGGGCTGAGCAACAACTTAAAAATGATCCGGATTTCCAGAAAAATCATCTTCAGCGATGAGGTTCATTTCTGGCTGAATGGCTTCGACAATAAGCAAAATGTGTGTTATTGGTCAGGCAGCAAACCAAACGTACTCCATTAGTCACCATTGCATCCAAAAAAATTACGGTTTAGTACGGCTTATGGGCCGACGGTGTCATTGGGCCGTACTTTTTCCGTGATGATCAAGACCGGCACATTACTGTGAATGGGAATCACTACCGCTCAATGATAACCGAATATTTTTGGCTCGAATTGAATGATATGGACTTGGACAATATGTGGTTCCAAAAGGACGGCGCCACAAGCCATACAGCGAATGTCATAATAGATTTATTGAAAACCAAGTTTGTTGAACGTGTTATCTCACGAAATTGCCCTGTCAATTGGCCACCTCGGTCGTGCGATTTGATGCCGTTAGACTATTTCCTGTGGGGTTATGTCAATTCTATGGTCGATGCCAACAAGACAGCGACGATTGATGAACTTCATACGAAAAAAAAATGGTTCATATTCTAATTTTCGGAACAAAAGACACCACAATTTGCGGGAAATGTAATCCCGAAAACTTTGCTTTGCCAAGAGCCTATGGGTCTGAAACCGGTTTCGAGCTAGCGATTTTTGCGCCCTATAAAACGACCCGCTCTAATGTGCATACATATGTACTAACAAATGTAATGCATGTATATACGTATTTACTTATGTATGTCATCAAAATCTGTGTGGTAGCGCGTCTAACTGAACACAGTTAAATGCAATGCTCTTAATCAGTGTCCATAAAGTTTTCCCTAGAAGCTTAACAGATTGCTGTAAAAGTCTAAGGCAACATGTATGTATGTGTATGTACGTGTAACGTTTTGTTTTTCTTGATTTTTTCTTGTATTTTTGATTGCTTATTTTCCGATTATAGTTGACGTTTTCAGTTCACCACATTACGCGTTTACAATTTCAGCGTTGACGTACTACGCAGTGAGGACGAAACAAAAGGCAAATGGAAAAAAATACCTAGAATATAAAAAAAAAAGTTTTATAGTTTGTCAGTGTGATACCGCCGATTGGAGTCGAATTTCGGCGCTGCTTTGTTATATGTATGTATGTATATGTTTTTCAATATACTTATTTCTATGTGTTGCTATGTATTTCTATGCCAGCATATACATATGTAAATGCATATGTGATTATATAGCTCATAAGTATATACGCATGTGTGCATTTAAGCAGCCCACCGGTGGCCTCATGTGTCGCATATCAGCTATATGACAGCCGCCAAAGCGGCTACTACGCACATATCTCACACTGGCCGCAGCAATCTTACATCGAACGCGCTCCACTCGCTCGTACCCATCGCACAAAGTATTGTATCGGTTTATTAAACTGGTGTAATGACAAAGTAGTTCACGGACATATTCTGTTTGAAAAATATTGTGCTCTGCTTTATCTTGTTAGATATGGAAGCGCGAAATATTTTGTTTTGCCTATTTTCTCATACTCGGTTGCTTAGAGGCAGATTTCGATAATACCAAAACACATATGCGAGTATTTTTACACACACACACACACAATCATACATATATCGATAGATTTACCTTTATCAGTAACACATACACACTGTCCTCCTGCGTGTTACATATGCCATACTTACTAATGCCATGATTACACTCGCCAATTACAGCTAATTGAGTAGCCGTGCGCTTTTGTTAACTGACATTTAGCCATTTTCGCGCCAAAGTCACCAGTCACTAGCCACAAGTCACTAAAAATCTTTACAAATATGTTTCTGCTATTTTTTGCCTTCTTTACCAAATCAGTTAACACCTAGCCGAAGTGGTGTTCCGCCAAAGTAAAAAAAAAACAACCTCAACAACTACGAAATAGTACACAGTTAAATGGCGTACGTGCACTACTATCATAACTAAAGCTGTTAAATGTTATGTGATTTAAGTACATCAGTACTTTTTGTTATTATTTAGTTACACAGCAGTTTTTAAGTACTTAATATGCATAAAAAATTTTACGACAAACATTGTTAACAACTGCTAATTGCCATTTCGTTGTATTGGCAAACAACTGTAGAAAGTCGAGGTTAGGTTTAATAGGAATGTAGCCGGGTATTTCTTACTTCAAAAGGCAGCAGAGGCAGCAATGGGTATGAAATTCAATGGAGAGTCGCTATTATCAATAAACAGCCACACAACAGTGTCACATTTTGACATCTGTCAAATTAACTGTCAAATTGAAACCTTTTATTAGCGATCTTCTTCGATCTATGGCGATGAGGCTCATTTATGGCTGAATGGCTACGTCAATAAGCAAAATATGCCTTACTGGACAGGCAGCAATCCACACGTACTCCATGAGTCACCATTGCATCCAAAAAAAATTACGGTTTGGTGCGGTTTATGGGCCGGCGGCGTCATTGGGCCGTACTTCTTCCGTGATGATCAAGACCGGCACGTTACTGTAATGGGAATCGCTACCGCTCTATGATAATCGAATATTTTTTGGCACGAATGGATGATATGGACTTGGACAATATGTGGTTCCAACAGGACGGTGCCACAAGCCACACAACGAATGTCACAATCGATTTATTGAAAACCAAGTTTGTTGAACGTGTTATCTCACGAAATGGCTCAGTGAATTGGCCGCCTCGGTCGTGTGGTTTGACGCCGTTATACTACTTCCTGTAGGTTAACTCGAGTCTATGGTCTATGGCAACAAGCCAGCGATGATTGATGGACTTCGTACGAATATCGAACGTAAAATTGCAGCAGTATTGGCGGATTTATGCTTGAAATCCGTCGAAAATTGGGTTCAGTGTCTGGACTTCTGCAAGCGTGCCGTGGTGGCCCTTCAAAAGAAATCGAGTTCCATACATAATGGCATCGAATGTGCTTTCACAGGAATAAAAAATTTCATTGAAATCCCAAACCGTTTTTGTTTTATTAAAAAAAAAAAAAAACTTTTGTAGCGCTATTTTTGAAAAACACTATTTTTTTTAATTAACATTATTTTATTATATAGTTTTACAACAGAGCTAAACTGCGACACAACTTTTCTGTAGGACTTCCATAAATCCCTACGCCGAGGAACTGTTTTATGAAAGAAAAATTGAAAGCCGTGAAATACAATATCGCTGTAATTTGGAACCAAATATCTCAGGCAACCATGTGCGATCCGAGATGCAAAGTGAACCGTAAGAGTTCCTCCGAACTACTTGCCCATAGCAAAGGCAATCTCGCCGTTAATAGGTGCTCTGATTGGACACTTTACTATAGGTAGGCACGCGGTGCAACTAAATATTTTGTCGGACGCTTTTTGCCAAAGCTGTATGGAGGAAGGCGAGATTAAATCATGATGTCAGTTTCTCCTTTATTACTCGGCGCTTATCAGTCTGAATTTGAAATATCTCAGATTGATATGAACCGTCTTATTAAAGCTGTGGTAAGCTCCAAACGCTGCGTGATCTGTGAGGTGATGCATTTTGAGGAGTTTTTGGGTAATACAAAAGACAAATATTTGCCCTAGTGAGATCCATCGATTTTGGCTCAACCCTGCGACCTAACCTAACCTATCTCAAACCAGCAATGTATTCATCTATTATTTGTTTTTTTGTTTCTAAATTTTTCATTAACCCTATATACCAAATAGTGCAGGTATCCAATACTTTTCGTTTATAGGTTATGTCAGACTTCGTCTAATCTAAACTTAAACATTTACAACTTAGGCTCTGAGCATGAAAAATAAAAGCCGCGGGATAACTTTCTAGCCCAATTAATGGTGCTATCATGGCAAATTTTCCAAAAATAATTCATTCGTGGTCACTGAGTACAGGGTTTGTCCGGAAAGTAATAGGACTGCTTTTCTTCCGCCGCGACTGTACTGCGGAGCGTGAGGGCACCGACTGGATTCGGTAGAGGGCGTTCATAACTAATGAACCAGCGGCTTATCAGTTGTCTAAGAACACCTGGAGAGTCAGGACAAACGTTTTTGCGCGACGTGTTTCTGTGAGTGGTGCAAGCCGGAAATGCAGTGTTCGTTAGAGCAGAGGTACGCGATTAAATTCTGTGTTAAACTCGGTAAATCTGCGACAGAGACGTTTGATATGATCAAGTACGCTTACCCAGATGTTGCTTTAGCCAGAAGTGGTGTCTTTCGGTGGCACCAGGCCTTTTTGGAGGGTCGGGAAGATGTCGCTAATGAAGACTGTGCTGGGAGACCTGCGACTTTGACAAACACCGACAATGTGGCTCGTGTGCGCAAAGTTTTGTACTCGGATCGTCGACGAAATAATCGCTTAATTGCCCAGATGTTAAATTTATCAATTATTATTATTATAGGGTCCGACAAGACATCGCAGACGATTGGAAGTTGCACCACGACACAATAGCTAGAGTGATCAAGCTTCGATTTCTGAATACATGTGCATGATAAAATATTAAGTTGGGTGAAGCGTATGCTTTTATAAAACAATTAATTTTTCAGACTTCATTTCAGAGCTATCTCTTCGCGAGCTAGGAAGCTATCTAACTTTGTGATCCCTCTCCAGCACCCATTCTCAAATATTCTATAAAGAGTATATAGTAGCCAGGACCACATTAGGAGAAAACAAAGGACAGATGCCTTATGAAGTAATGCTTCCAAGATTTCATTAGTTCGTTACACAGAAAATTCCGGCTTTGATTGTGCGCTTGAACTGTGACCGTTTTTCACGGATCATGGATCTTTTAGATTCCTAAGTTTTCTTGAACGCAATCTCCAACTTGTTGCTATAATATATTTATGATATCATACCTCATAAATAATATATTACTGTCATAGTAAAATTTATAGGGATGGAACATGGTAACTACGATTGTTGGCTAGACAAAGGAACCTTTCGGCAAACGGAGTTAAGTAGTCATTTCTATTTTGACACAAAGAAGTTTCTTTATTTTAGCTCTATTCTGTTAACCTGTAATTTATTATGCAAAATTCTAAATTGACTTTAATAACTCATTATGCCATTGTCTTTTCAAGAACAAAGAACCGTTAGCAGATTGCGTATCAATTGAAGATCATTAAAATGTCATAAATTGACAGCAAAACTTAAAAATTTTAAATCAGCGGAACAAAATCAGACAGAAGGTGAAATGAAAATAAAATACAAAAGTCTAAGCAGCACACAAATTAAGGTTAAGTACCAAAGCAGAATTGGCGAGATATGTATACAAATGGCAAAAGAACGCTGAATGGCTGAAGGAGGGGAAATTTAGAAAGACTCAGCATAATAACAGGTAGGTAGCTGAAGAAAAACGAAAAAACAGGATTTATTTCTTTATCTTTTTTGCAATTGCCTTATAAAGGGTGTCTTATTAGAAGTATACAAATTTTTTTTCAAATAGACAGAGAGATTAATTAGGAATGACAAAAGTTTGACTAATTTTATGGCTTTCATGCGATTGTCATAGACTACTGGCAAAATATGATTAAACAATGAACGCTGCTCAAAATAAGTGACGGTTTTCATTCACTGCAGGCCTTTTGGAAAGTCTTATCGACCACGGAAACCAAAAAGTCGCGAATAGTTTGAAAATAAATGCCAACTCATGTGTTTACTTTGGTGTGACTTCCACGAAATTGTGTAGCTCAGAAAAGGCACTCTATACTTCAATCTTCGTCTTCCAATATACACAAAAAAGAAAGAAGAACAAACCAAAATACCACATAAAGCATTCAACTCGGACGTGTGATATTTTGCAAAGAGTTGGATGAATGGAGATATGAAGTCTGTTTGCTACTTAATTTTTTTTTGTTTTCTTTAGAAGCAGTCAATTCGTTGACATTTAAGACACAATGTTGCCAAATTTGCGCATAAAATACATACACTTGCAAACCCACACACACAGAAGGCAATAAAATCAAGAGTTGATGAACGAAAAGGTACGACGAAAAACAAACAAAGCGCGTCAATTGAGTTTCTTATTTGTGTATAGAAAGCGTTTACAAAGATATTGATTCCGCATGCGCAACTCTTTGCAGAGATTTGGAGCGATAAGAGAAAGGGCTAGCGGCAGGTAGTGCCTGACAAAGAGGAAGTGAGAGCGTTGCGCATATGAATCAAGCGACGATTTGTAGCGATGAAACACTGCAATAGTAGAAGCGTGCGGTGTTAACTTTCTTTCAGTCAAGCCAAAAATTTGCATATGAGGTGTGAAGATGTTTACGACGTGCTTTATTGCGCGCGCGGCAAAATAATGGATTGATCTCAAAGGGACAAGAGAGCGTTTAAAATATGTGTATGAGGAGGCGCTGAAAGTAGCCGACAAAATAATGAAGACGAGGAGGAGAACTTATTCTTATTGGTAATAAGTTTTTAATTATTTATGAATAACACAATATTAGCGACCCTCTAAAAGAGAATTGTAAGATTGATCGTTTTAAATGAGAACACATTTTTGTGGCGAAATTTTTTTATTCAACACACATAGGTAGATCGGCGGCAATAAATCAATTATGGCGATATTCCAACGTTTTGAAACCCAAGACCTCATTTCTCCTATTCGATGATCGTATTTTGCATCAAATAGGCTACAATCTCGACGAAATCTCTCGATCGATCATTATTTTGAGATAACTGAAGGCCAGGAGGATGAAGTAATGATCGGCCAGAAACGATTCTTTTACATGTAGCTTAACCAGCTCACGACTTCCGGCCTTATCCTCTAGGTAGCCAAAAACCATGCGTCTGTAGGCGAGCTAAAGTGAGAAGGTGAAACATCTTCTCTCGCTGGGTTTGAAATTCACGTAACACGCACTACCAATGAAAAGAAGAATCGCATAAAAGGTTCTATCGAGCATATTGTGTGGAAGCTTAAAGCTAACCGTCAACAAACCGAATGAACTTTATCAGTGTGGCTTTATGCCTGGAAAATCAACAACTGACCAGATACTCTCAATGCTCCAAATCTTAGAAAAGATCTACGAAAAGAGGATCGACACTCACCATCTTTTCGACGATTTCAAAGCTGCTTTGACAGCACGAAAAAGAGCTGAATTATGCAGTTATATCTGAATTTGGTAACCCCGCAAAACTAATACGGTTGTGTTAACTAACGTTGAGCAATACCAAAACCTTTGCCAACATCAGGAAGCACCTCTCCGATTCGTTCGATACCAAACGAGGTTCTTACAACTTCTTAAATATACTGCTGGAGAAAATAATTCGAGCTGCAGAGCTGAATCGAGCAGGTACAATCTTTTGTAGTCCTGTTTTCTCCAAAATGGACAAAGAAGCGAAGCAAATGGGTCTGGTAGTGAACAAGGGTAAGACGATATTTCCTGTCATCAAACCAATAGTTGCCACATCCGCGATTTGGCTCCCACGTCACTGTTAGCAGTCATAACTTGGAAGTCGTGGATAATTTCGTCTATCTTGGAAGCTGTATTAACACAACAATAATGCCTCGAAATCTAAAGAAAAATAACTCTTGCCAACGGGTGCTACTTCGGACTAAGTAGACAATTGAGAAGTAAAGTCCTCTCTCGACGAACAAAAACCAAACTCTATAAGTCACTCATTATTCCCGACCTGCTATATGGTGCAGAGGCATGGACGATGACAACATCTGATGAGTCGACGTTACGAGCTTTCGAGAGAAATGTTCTGCCGAAGATCTATTGTCCTTGGTGCGTTGGCGACGGTGAATATCGCATTCGATGGAACCATGAGCTGTATGAGATATACGACGACAGTGACATATGTATGTATGTAGTTTATCGAATTAAGAGACAACGACTACGCTGGCTAGGTCATGTCGTTCGAATGGATGAAAACACTCCAGCCATGAAAGTATTCGACGCAATACCCTCTCTCTAGACATTTTCGTCTGTGGAGGTTCCTTAGAACTTTCGGAAAAATATAATACAAACGTTTAAGGAACGTTTTTCGAAGAGTTTTTTTTATAAAATCATGTGTAGACTCCAAAAAACCAGTTCCAGTCAGATTTCGCTTCAGTCATACCGAAAAAGAGAAAATAACCAGCGTATCTGAGAGTTTTTCAATATTAATAGCCTATGAATGGTTTTGGAACAACTTTTAAGACCTACAAAATGCAAAAATAATAAAATTTCTAGATTATTTAAGCTGGATTTAGAGTATCCGCGCTTTAACAGCGAACCTTTGATTTTAGAATCGAGTTTGGCTAATTCTTCTCATTCATGACATATTGGTTATATTAAGTCTTTAGGGATTGATTTTATGATGAAATTAATCATTAATTTAGGAACACAACACAAGTCAGGGAAGACTTCCGGCTACAATTATAATAAGTTGCATAAAATAGAGGAAAAAATAATAGATGATTTATAAGCGCGGAAATGGCTATACATTTTTATGCTACCATAAGAAAAAAATAATAAATCTAGACTAACCATAAGCAACACCGAAGATTTTCAGTGGAGAGTGATTTTTCATATTTTAGGCATATTTTTCTAGACTCCCGCGCAAGTCGTAGGTGTATTTAGTTGAAAAAGCCACAAAATAGCTGCCAAGAAAATACAATAAATCGAAAGCTTTAGATTTAAACGCGGCAAACAATAACTCACATACGTCAACGTGGGCCGATAAACACATTAATAATAGACATATTTTCATTTTTCTGCCCCTGCTTCAACTCAACTCAACTGTTGATATCAAATGAAAGCGACGCCATTGTTTACTTTCGTTTGGCGCTAAAAGTTATTGCTTCGTTAATACCACGTTGATGAGTGATGACTTATATGTATGTACCTTTATTATTTGGACTATCTATCAAATCGATATAAAAAATTCAACCGGTTTATTGCATAATAATGCCAAGCAATTAAAGCGGTAAGAAAGAAGTGAAGCAGAAATCAATAAAAAAAAATTAAATTAAAACGCATTAAAATTAAATATGTATTTTATGCATTGAATTCCAATTGTTTCAAGAGCAACAACAAACAGCAATACTACAACTGAACTTAATTATAAATTCTAGACTTACAAGCTAGCGTGGAGTTCGAGCGCTCAAGCCGCTGGAAAGCGAACGCGCCAAGTTAGAATACGAAAATCAGCAGAAAACAACAACAATTATGTGAGAAAAACCATACACACAAACATATGCTAAGATCTGTGTGTGTATGTGTACGCCAGCAGTTAAGTTGAAAACGTGCAACTTATGCGCAACCGCAGCGGTGAGGTCATACATTATGTACATAAGCTTGCACATAACTAGCAGTACATACTGTACTATGCATTAAAAATCCGTCTTGAGCGGGATTTATGGCTTATATGCGTACATTGTTGCTTAATTACAATGTTTGTGCAGTGTTATTGCTTGAGTAATAGTTGGCAATTTTTTCCGCTCTGAAGGTTGTTTGCAAACAAAGCGCGCTGCCTTTCAGACTCGACATCAAATCTGTGAGCTGCCAATTTTTTTTATTGAAAACTACACGAATCACCAGTAGTAAATATTTTCGCAACAGCTAACCTTAAACTTGCATAAACAATGCAGTCACTTGGAAAGAATTGTCGAATTAAATGGATTAGTTGGAGCAGCGTGGCAAATAACCGTAACAATTTATCATATTTCGGCATTTTCAAGCAAGGTTAGCACAGAAAGAGGGCGTCACCTGTTTGAAGATATTTATTGAAGTTCGCAGCGGCAAATTGCAACATAATAAAAGAGTTTCTAGTGGCAGTAAGCGAAATATATGCTTATAACTACCGAGAAGCAACCGTGAAAAAGCAATGTGATTAAGAACGTTTTTTGTTTTTGCTAATATTTTTATACCGTACTCTATAAAATATATGTATGTATAATATGTACAGGGTGGCGCACGAATCGTGCTACAAAAACAAAGCGTAATAACCATTTTCGTTAGCGAGTTAAACCTGTTGTCGTACATATTACAAGTAACATGCCGGTTAAACCCTGTAGATTTCAATATTCGACAGGGATTTTGTCAAAAAATGATTAAAATGGACAATAACTAGATAAATTTTCTGTTTATGTCTGATGAGGTCCATTTTTACCTCAACGGAAATGTTAACAAGCAGAATTGCCGTTTATGAAGTGAATTAATTCCAGAAATAATCCAGGAGACGAGACTTCATCCAGAACGAGTCACTGTGCCATATTTTCTGAAGAAACGGTGTAACAGCATCTGTCAATGGGCACCCTGTATATATAAATTATCAGCACGACGAGTTGAGAATTTAGCCATGTTCCTCTGTCTGTCTGTATATAGGCGAACTAGTCCCTCAGTTTTGGAGATATCGATTTAGCACATGTTCTTTTCTTAGAATCGCTGATATCAGATCACTATAACATCTAGCTGCTACACAAAATGAACGATCAAAATCATGCCCTCATATGGTAAACTGTAATATTCATGAGATATATTCAAGAAATTTGGCGTGTAACGGATTTTTCAATAGGGACGCTACATAAATAGACCGATAGGGACAGCAAATCACGCCATATTTTTCCCGCTTTTTTGACATTTCTCTATTGTAAGGTTTGCCATTTCATCATGGAAAGACATACGATACAACAACAAGCCAGTGGCCTCAACTTTAAGAGCGCTACGTTCAATTTATAGTCGTAACAATCGTCTTGTCCGATCAACAATTGAGCGTCTAGTGGAAAACTTGAATCCACAGGTACAGTACAAAATGTCCCCTGCCAGTGAGACAAAGAAGTGCTCGTAGTGTCGAGAATATTGCTGCCGGTAGCGCATCAATTGAGAAAGAAACAAGTCAGTCCCTCACACACGTCGTTCTCAGGCGTTGGGCATCTCTGTGACATCGTTATGGCGAATTTTGCGAAAAGATCTTGGCCTACATCCTTACAAGATCAAATTGACGCAAGAACTGAAGGCGCTTGACCACCAGAATCGTCGTATGTTCGTGAATTGGGCTGAGCAACAACTGGAAAATGATCCGGATTTTCATCGAAAATCATCTTCAGCCATGAGGCTCATTTCTGGCTCAGGTCCGGGAACAATCCACACGGACTCCATGAGACACCATTGATAACCGAATATTTTTGACCCGAATTGGATGATATGGACTTGGACAATATGTGGTTGTAAAAGGGCGGTAACGCTACAAGCCCAACAACGAATGTCACAATCGATTTATTGATAGCCAAGTTTGGTGAAGGTGTTATCTCACAAAATGGCCCAGTAAATTGGCCGTCTCGGTCGTGCGATTTGACGCCGTTAACAAAATGTTAACAAACCCACGACGATTGGGTATAAACAACAATTACATGAATACCGTTTTCGGTATTTACACTCCAGGCCATAAAGCAAGGAGAGGAGGTTTGCATAAAATCATAGTAACGGACCATTATAGTTACTACGTATTGCACCAAATCATTGCCAAATTCCATTTTTGATCAGATCAAAAAGCTGCTGGTAGGTCATTTTATGGAAAACATACACAGATCATTCAGAATTTGATAGTGATTGGATCATTTGTCATAAAGTAATCACTAGAGCAAATTAAAAAAAAAAATTGTCGTCCGACAAGGTTTTAAGTATATTTTTTGGGATCCACATAGAATAATTGCATCGACCTCTTCAAACATGGTGAAACAATTAATAAACAATATTAGTGCGCATTATTGGATCGATCGGACGTTGAACTTAAATTTAGTAAGGAGGACTTTTCAGCGTATGGTACCAATGTGTGAGCAAACGACACTCGAACAGTGATACTTTAGGACCTAATATTAGAAAGTACTAGCAAAGGCACAATAGAAGAGTTGAGTTCAAAAAATTGTCTCACACTTTGGCTGAGAACTCTCAACCTAACATCGAATGATGCTTTAATGTTTGCGGAATGATTGTTGAAAATACGCGTTAAATCTTGGTGATAATAAACTTTGAGAACTAGTAAAGCCTATGTTACTTCATAAATCTCAACTCCTATTCCGTGTTTTTATTTCCTATCAAGTCTATAGACAATATATGTTATATTTTCTTTCTAGTCTATAGAAATAGTTGTGTATATTACAACTAAAGCACATTAAATTACTTTGAGCTCCCAATACTAAAGAAAAATCGAATTGTTGTGGCACTCCGTAATAAACAACTCAATTTCACTGTTGATTTAAAAGTCAGGCCACTTATTCGCCACTTCATATAACCAATAAATATCAGCTCATGTGACAAATAGCTCATAAGAGACCAGAATATAAGTACACATATGCAATATAGGTAATGACTTGGAAAAAAAATGTAAATATTTGCCAACAATTACAGCTCACTTGAGGCGAGTTTTACGTTGCGTTTGAGAGTGCTGCTGCCAAAGCCGCATATCCAGTCAGAGAGTTATAACCACAAATATGACAATGACTTAATTGTCTATTGAAACGATTGCAGCCGCCATTAGTTTTTAATTTGTTTCAGACAGAAAAAAGCAAGTAATTATGTTCGCAATTCAGTAGCTGTATAACTGTATAAAGTGCTTCAGCTGAAACAGGTAAGTGTCGTGTGTGCTTATAAATATGTTTGTATGTATCATGTAACTAATACGCTTAACATTGTTAATTGGAAATAATTTGCTGATTCAAGGGAATAATTATTGTGGAAGTTAAGAGAAATTTCAGTTTACGGATGAATTTCGTACACTATATGATGCGCATTAGGGTGGTTGTAAAGAGCAAATGAAATAACAGGTGATGTAAGTAGAGGTACTTTTTTCAATAACCTTTTTTTGACAGATCACGCGTGAGTCGTGTCAAGCTGTCATGTCATTTTTGTCCAGTACTGTTTGGCATTTCATTATGGAAAGACTTATGTCTGAACAACATTTCACAATCGTTCAACTTTCTTGCGAAAACTCACGTTCTGTAAAGTATGTGTTTAGCGTGCTTCGCTCAACTTATGGTCAACACAATCGGCCTACTCAGCGTAGTATTCGCTACACCATCACCCATCTTTAGACCCAACTTCATTATGGGATAATATTCAATCGAATATGGTATACTACGTCCAGCACGCAGTGAAGAAAATAAAGAAGCCGTAGCTGACAGTGTACATGAAGACCGTGGAGATTCAATTCGGCGCCGTTCGCACCAACTCAGACATCGCTTAGCTCTATGGGCCCTTGAAAAGTTCCAAGCAGATCAGACATTTTCGGGCCAAATTATGTTCAGCTCACATTTGGGACAAAGAGCAACCTGAAGAGATTCAAGAGTTGTAATTTCACCCAGAAAAACAACGGTTTGGTGTGGTTTGTAGACCGGTGGAATCATAGGTTCATATTTCTTCAAAAATGATGTCGGTGAGAACGTAACCGTCAATGGCGACCGTTATCGCGCCATAATAACCGACTATTTGATGCCTGAAATTGAAGCTCATGATCGTGGCGACATTTGGTTTTAACAAGACGGTGCCACTGCCACACATCGCATCAATAAATGGATTTATTGAGAGAACACTTCGGTGAGCAGATAATATCACGTTTTGGGCCGGCCGATTGGCCACCAAGATCGTGTGATATCACACCGTTAGACTTTTTCCTGTGGGGATATGTAAAGTCTAAAGCCTATGCGGACAATCCCGCTTCGACTCAGTCCTTGGAGCAAAATCTTATGCGTGTTATTTGCTAGTTACCAGTCGAAATCCTCGAACGAGTCATGGAAAATTCAACGGATGGACCATCTGAGACGTAGTCGCGGTCAAGATTTGAAAGAGATAATCTTCAAAAAAATAAATGCCAAAGAATGTTCTTTCGAATGATAATAAACATTCCCCATTATGTTTGAAGTTTCTGTATTTTTTTTTTGTTCTTTATAAAAAGTAGGGAGCCTCGAACCTTAAAAAAAAATTTTGGATTCTCATATTTTTAGGGCACACTGTTTACTTTGGAACACAGCTTGTACCGCAAGCTCAACTAATGAAATGATTTAGGAATTACCCTAACGCAACGGTAAGCATAACCAAAGGCCAAAAGCGCAACAAGTGTATGCTATTTATTAAAAAAAAGAAGAAGAAAAAAGTAAAAAAAAAAATAAAATACACACAAGTGGATAAGGACAAAAAGAAATAGCAACGAGTTAAAAACAATGAGAGATAAGTTAACTCACGCTGCAAGTGACTGAGTACATTGCCGCTTATAGGCGACTGTGTACGTGTGTGTGTGAAAAGCAATAACAGCTAAATGGCGATTTTTATGGTGATTGCGAAAAATTGAATAACAAAACAGCGGTAATGCATGAAATGAAATGAACAAAAATAGAGAAAAGCCATGGCTTCAACGATAAAAGGCAGTCATAGCTGTAAGCAGCAAAAATAAGTTAAATGCATAAAAATCAGAAAAAAGAGCGCAGTGATAAACAAAAATAAACACCGTTGCTGTTGGCTATAACCTCACAAGCATACATATGCACGTGTGTGTGTGTGTGTGTGCCGAGAGGTGCTTGCGCGGCGCGGAATGTGTGACCGTTCATTGCAAGTGTCGGCAAAGCTGCATTCGCCTTGCATACATGTTGCACATAAAAAATATTCACAGGCCAGCAACGAAACACGCGCTTGATTATTGTTGTTATTATTATTATTATTAAGTATGATATTATGTTATCGGCTGTTATCGTGGCTTGAGCTAAGTAAACAAATGAATCAGTAGCATTCTACAAACAAATGTAAATGTGTATGTATGTGGTTGCGTGTGTATATTGTGTCAACTGCAGGAAATAACACACTCACGCCGCACAGCTGAGTAACTGTAGATAAGTGTATTGGACGCCTGAAGGCGAATGCAGTGCGAAAAGTGCCATTGCAATTGCAATGAAAGTCACGTATGTAACAAGAGCGATGGCTTACAGCTTTTAGCTGCGAAAAAGAGCCTTTGCTTGGCCAGGCTGTACCTGTATGTTGTTGTTGTTATTGTGAACCTGTTCGCCGTGCAACCCACACACATTACTAGGTCGCCAGTCATTCATACAATTCATTTGGTTCGATTTTTGCCAGTCAAAAGCCGTTAGCTCGTGAAATATTCCACACCGCTGTGCATTCCTGAAATTCGGAATTCATTGGGCCTACGTGCATAATACATATGTACATTCATATGCGTGTATGAGTAGGTATAAGTTGCGATTTTTGAAATTATCATTTCGAGTGGGTTTATGAAAAATATGTCAATTTCAGCAGCAGGTTCTTGACAGACAGCTGGGTACGGACATTTTCGAAAGCTTTGTGGGAAAACTTGAGTATGTAGACTAAGTTTTACACGTTAACCGCAAATATGTTTTGAGTTTGGCAAGGATTTGAACGATCTTGATAGTGACAGTGTTATGTGTTTAGAAATTTCAAATTGCGGATTAAAGCAAGACAACTTTTAAAACGGTAAAGGGACTATTGAGCTCTTCCTAACAGTGTGTCAAAAAAAAATTATTTAAATTATTGTCGTTTAAATAAATCCTGATAAAATATTATTGTTGTAACGGGTGCCTAATCCCCGTTCGGTTGGTAAGGATCAGATTAGTTGTCATTCCACGGTAGTATGTATGTGTTTCGACAGGGTCGGACCTAAGAGAGAAGGGTGTCATATGAGCAGTTTGACGTCATCGACGTACTTGAGAGATGATCTACTGATGCTCCTAGGAAGCGGTTCAGCTCCAAGCTGGTGAGTGCAGGGATGATTTCTGCGAAAACATTCCAGCAGGAACTAATTGGAGAGGAGTTAATTTTGCTCCTTAACTGGAAGCAAACGGGCTTGTATGTAGGTGCTCCATGGGATCAAGAGGCATCTTGTCGCAGTCCGGAGTGCGATAATCGCGGTCGTATGAGGAGTGAAAGACCACATACTGTCGAAAGTCACACCTAAAATTGTAAGGTTATTGACAGTCGGGATCTTAACGCTATCAACTGCATTGTTAAGGTCAAGTCTGTACTCCTTCTTCTAGTTTGTGAATATGGTTGCTGAGGATTTAGTGGGTTTACGTTTGAACACATGTCATCGATTCCATTGTCCGACGTCATTATCGTACAATCATTAGCGTACGAGGTGATACGAGTAAAAATTCCCTCTGGTGGTTGCAGGAGTTTCGAGTTGCAGAAGTTAAACAATAACGGGAAGAGTATACCACCCTCCGGAACCCCTTGTTTAATCCTTCTCAGTTTTGAGTTTTTACCTCGAAATATTATGGATTATTGACGATAGTCAGGTAATTCATAGTCGACCTCTTCAGTTCAGTAGAGTAGTTCATGACCCCGAATATAATTTACATTTTCAAATGATATAGAGTATATAAATTATGTATGTATATCACCCAGTTGGAGATCCTATTAACGATAAATACAGAGGAAAGACCATCTTTCATTTCCGCAAAAAAATAACAATGTGAAAAGTTTTGTTTGTAAAGTGAATTCGACGGCAATCCGTCTTAAACAGCATTAAACATGTTGGTTTGTAGATTTCTCAAATGAACAATTTTATTGATTCCTCGATAGTATAGTGGTTAATATACCCGCCAATATTTCATGGAATTATTCCTTTGTTTATGTACACATTATTATTGACGCCAAGAGTTAGAACCAATCAAGCGTTGTCAGTATTGTTGAAAGCCAATAATTAATTGATACTCGTTTATATGACGTGCCTCACCCTTAAGTGTTTAATATTAATAGCGCGCGAAACTCATTGCCACCCACATGTCTTAAGCTGGTTTACGAATCGTAAGACAATCTGCTTTGCATGCTCACAACGTGCAATTTGAAATCTTATTTACAGCTAAGCTTTTCAGCGCAGCATATTATATTTCTTTACTTGATTTATCTGCCTCGCTTCCAATTAAATCATTTGCCATTTTAATGTGCTTCGTTCACATAGCCATAAAATACAGCGACTAGTCGATCGATCACAAACACCTACACAAAAATGTGGAAAGCGTGATAAAACCAGCGCTGCAAGCTTTTCACTTATGGCTCGACTATTCTACGCCAACTCGTCGTCGTCTGCTTATGCTACTTTGTTGTATTATTAGTAAATAGTGTAGCCATTTAAAAACTGGACTTACCGGCACGAAATGTGGCAAGTTATCCAATACTTGCAACTTATCGATACGTTGTTTTATGCGCTCGCGATGGTGTGGATTTTTTATGCCGATCGCTGTCAAATCTTCGGGGGTCATTCGTGCAATAGTCGGCAAATCGTAACCGGCCGATATAAACAATTGTGCATACTCCTCACACTTCATCTCCATTAGCCAATCGATGATGAGTTCATCGTTACGTTGCCGATCGACACTACCAATCGAACATGAACTCACCGAACTGCAACGTGGCGATGATAGTGCACCGCCCGCACTACCACGTATCGATGCACCCGACACACCAGTCAAATACGATGAGGCACGACCCGAATCCAAGCTAGCTGTAGAGTGTCGCGAACCAGAACCAGCTGAGCCCGACGACGAACCGGGCGAATCGCGCCCTGGCGATTGTGTCAAATCGATACCCTGATCCTCTTGCAGCGCCAATTGTTGATGATAGTAAACGGCCGCTTTGTGTGTGAGCGGTTCGCGTAGTGTGGCGCAAAACACGGGCGGTGGACATGGCACTATTGTGGGTGGACAACCGCTGAGCAGCGGATTAGTTGCGGTGGATAAAAGTGTTGCGCCACCAGTGGCTACTTGATTAGCTGCTTGTTGTTTGCCAGCTGCAGCAGTGCCGGCAGAGGAGCCCGACGATTGTGATGTGCCTGATGTGGACATGACTGTAGCGTATTCGCTTATTTCATCTACGTGGAAAGAAAGTGAAGAGTAAATAAAGAAAATCAATCAAATGAGACATTGCAAACAAAGTATGACAAATATTGCGGAATGGCCTGCAACCATATACACACACGCATACATGCGCACATGACGCATACGCACCTTTCATGCGCAATGCTACCGATGGCTCACGTGGCAAATTGAAACCGCCCTCCTCCAAGGATGGCGACGATACCATGCTACTCATTATAATGCCATCATCCAGCTGTTTGCCAGCTGCACTCGAAATACTGCCACCTAAACGGTATAATGGTATTTGCTGTTGTTGCGGTGCGGGATCTCCGGGTAGCGCAGGTGGTGGTACCTTTTTAGCTTGTGCGTGCGGCTTCAATGATCGATGCATTGCAATGACAACAACACCGTATGGCGTACGGCTGAAACCAGCTGGTTGCTATGATGCGTACGCGCGTTGACTGTAGCGGATTCTGTAAAGAGAAAGGGAGAGGAAGTGAAGATAATAGAGTTAGTTAACGTTTTCAATGTTTTAAAGGTTATGTTTTGTTTAAAATACCATTTGAATGAAGAAACATCTGTTGGAAAGGTGTTTTTTAAATGTAAAGCGACTCACATTTGTTGCACAGACACTTTTTGTAATTTTAATTGCTCTATTGCTGAGTTAATTTTTTTCTAATTGGGAGTAGGAGATTGGAACACGATTCTGAAAGCAGAGAGTTATGGCGTAGAAAAAAGTGTGTTTGTAAAATTGGCATGATATCACTTTGAGTACTTTCGACTAAAGCGGGAACGACCTAAAATGTAGGATAGAACCAGCTCAGAGCAAATCTGTCTAAAGCTTTAAACTGCGAGTCGGAAACACCAAGCCAGAATAGGCGAACGCTATTGAGCCAATCAATTCTGATGTACGAGGCGACCATATGGGGATAGCTCTACAGCAAAAAAGGTATGCTAAGAAAGCGAAGCTTCCAATGCGGCTCAGTGCCATTAGGGTTACGTGCGCATTTCGTACGGTATTCCACGAAGCGGTTGGAATTATAGAGGCCATCATGCTACCAGAGGCAATGACCATGGAATTCAAAGAAGTATACGACAGATCCACAAGACTGAGCAGGCGATTATCGGTAGAGAAGCGGAAAGATTAGACAACAGGGTGATGGACCCACAGGCTAATTAAAAACATGGTTAAATAGGAAAAATGGAGAAACAGATTTTTACATGATGCAGTTTTTGATGGGGCACAGGTGTATTTGAGTATTTCTACAAATATGGCCATAACGACGGGATGAATTGTTCCTTCTACGACAGCATCGGAGAAAACGCGCTGAACGTCTTCTTTTTCAGTCGGCGGTATGAAAAGGAAAGAGCCGATCTAGAGAAATTGACAAAGGAACGAGTGACAACTGATAACATAGGGCGGTTTATGACTGAATCGAAACTAATGTGAGTTAGCGTGAGAGCTTGGTGTGCTATAGTTCTAAAAGAGTGGCAACGTGGCTAACATATTTGGGGTCTCATACCGGGTACAAAAACTAATCGCTATAACTACATATATGTTTATCAAGATAATGTGGTTGCATATTAAAGCTCACTTATATGAGTGAAGCCACTTTTAACTTCCTTATAATTAAGCGGCTGATATTTTTGGAAATTCTTCGATAGTATTGTGGTAAGTATTCGATTTCGTAAGTCTGCCGATTGTAATATTTTCTAACGATAGCTCAGTTATTAAAATCACATTGAAATTTATAGTAATTCCTCGATAGTATAGCGGTAAGTATCCAACGTGTAGCTTTGGTTAGTTTTCAGCTAGTTAGTATACACCGATTGTAGTTTTGAGAAAACGCAGCTGCTCTATTATTTACAGATTGTATTAGAAAATAAACAGAAATAAAGCCAATACAAACAAATTCACGGAAATCACTTACAGCAAAACAAATAGTATACGAAACGCCTACACATTCACCTCACCCAGTTAGGGGTGAATAAGGGGTCGTGGTTAAAACAAAAGCATAAAATAATTGACTGTGAAAGAAAAAAGTTCAACCAAAATTTATACAACAAAATTAAACGCCCGCACATCAGAGCTGCTATTCGAGTGCGGTCCTGAAATTTGATATCGCCTACAATAATACACAAACAAAATTTTTTTTAAGAAAAAAATGGAAGGAAGAGCTTCGTGTCCGTTAAATACGCGGCCACTTGACGAGTAGGCGGGCTAGTATGTTTTCTTTCCACGAAAATGCATTTTTATGGCGAGTGCGAGTACTGAGTGTATCGGGAGAGGGTAATGTCAATACACTCCAACGTAGTGGAAGTCGTTGCAATAACGGTATACCTACATATTTGTATCGTTTTGTAGTAGAACGACCAATGATAATTACGTTCACGATGACGATGGCTATGACGTTGACATGCTGACGAATATTTAATACGAAAAACTTCGGCTTAGTGGGTGTCAGGTGTTGGGCTGACTATGTATGCGTGCGTATTAATAAAATTGTAAAAGGTCATATTACGATTTCATTCACAAAAACACAAACAAAAGTCGGTTATAATATTGCCAACACGACGAATGTTGCCGACCAACGAACGCAAGCTGCCGATTAACACGCGCAGAGGCAAGGAGCGTAGGCGAATGCAAATGAACGAGCGAGCTACTGCAACAAAGTGTCACAAGATGCGTTTAGTGTTGTTGTTTTCGGCTTATTGAAAGGGCGAGCGCATATTTGGTTGTGGTTAGAAAAAATCTGCTGAACCAAACTCTCCTTACTGCTTACTGGAATTGAAATGCTGATAAGCAAAAAAAAATTAATACCGAACAAAGAAAATAAACTAGAGCAACTGCTCCGCGTACACATAGAGAGGAAAGCCGCAACAAATTCGCTTATGGCCCACTGCTTGATTGCGCCACGCAAACGCCGTCGTGACGCCTTGGTGAGCGTAGCATGCATGCACTTGGTAGTGCTGAGAATGCAATCACGAATCATGTATCACGTAGTCGTCTCATAGCCGTTGCGCCCAAATTAATATTGCGGTACAAACGACAGCAAGTGAACGTGTGACACGATGTTGGCCAACGGCTCGTGTGTATATGGAAATGACTTTTGAATGCATAATCACGATGTCTAGCGACAATGCCGGCGGCGTTTTATGTGCCGGGGTACTGAAGCATGTCATACCTTTTAATATGTTTATACTGAACGGAGAGCATACAAATTTGTACAAACATACTGGCGACATACGCTGTGAAAGCCATATTAAAATTCGGTGTGGAAATTTATTTCTAAATGCAGTAAATGCAACACTGCACAGCATGACACACGTGGGCGAGCGATACGGCGCGCATGTGATGGCAAGAATTGTGCAGCAACAAAAGCTGTCAAAAGCAAAGGTATTAAAGAGTACAAAAAACGCCAAAGTAGGCACACTCGAAAACCGAATTGCATTTGGAAGAGAGATTGAGAGAAGCGCAAGCGCGCGCCAATGTAAGAGTATGCCATATAAAGGAGAATGAGCGAATTAGACAGCCACAAACTACCTACACTCATTTATATAAGTAAAGGTATTTCTGTAAAAACGAAAATTGCTTTTATTTGTTGGTATCTGTGTGCATATGTATGTCACTAAGTGCACAATAAATTGTACCGGTTTTTTACGATTTCATCTCCTCGTAAATGCCAACACTAATCGACTGCTACAAATTTCAATCAACTGATTTTATGCCTCATGATCAATGCGTCAGCAACAATTTTCTCCGAAAAGCGGGTAATGTGGAAAGCGCATAAATATGTACATAACTAAACACGCACATCGTACATACATACATACGTAGATATGTACAAAATAGATAACTATGCAACGAAATTGTCAAAGAAATCAGAATTGTCAAATATTTGTACCGCAATGACAAATTGACCGCTCAAACAAAAGGTAGAGAGTTGGAGAAAACAACTGTTGAAATTGAACTTTGGAGACGCGTGTCTTATTGTTGTATGAGATTTTCAAGTGACAGGTGGTAAGGAGTGTATACCATTAACACTTTGTAGAAAGTAACAAGTTAGCTGTAACTGAAAAAATAATAAAAAATATACATAACAGATGTATTTTGAAAGAACACAAAAGCTCTTGGAAGCCATATGTATGTGTTGAAATAAAAAGCAAAGCAACGAACTAAAGACGAATTGACGTTGATATCTTAGCAAGATATTTTGTTGAGCTTTCCCTTTAAATACCATAAATAAGTCAATATATTTTTCGTGACAAAAATACACTAAGAGGTAGACAGAATTTTATATATTTTTTACATCTTCTTAAAGTATAATATCTTACAAAAACTCTTTGAAAGTTTTAAGTAAACCCCGGGAAATACCTTTCCAGTTATTCGATAATTAGCAAAGGGTTATCGGGCATATGGAAGTTTCATGTAAAACTTCGAATGCGTTTTCCTCAAAACTATGTTTAATAAACTGGTGACCACTATAGCTCGAAACCGCTGGGTAGATTTCAATGAAACCAGTGTAAACATAACTCCAGGAGGCCGATGGAAAGAGCAAGAGTCTGTTTCTTTCTAGAATATGGTCGGACGAAAGCGTGCCCTACGATTGGAATTTAAGTGTGCTTTACCCAATCCACAAAAAGGGAGACCCAACAATCTGCGCCAACTACCGTGGGAGCAGCCTCCTCAATATCGGCAATAAGGTATCGAGCATATTGTGTGAGAGATTAAAGCCGTCAACAAAACTGGTTGGACTTTATCAGTGTGGCTTTAGGCCTGGAAAATCAACAACTGACGAGATATGCTCAACAAGATTTAAGTGAGCGCCTTGGGCAGGCATGGTAGGAGCTCTATCGATTTTGTTCGAAAAATTCTTTCGCAATTCGACTTGTATGTTCGGGGTCATTGTGCTGCTGTTATATCTTGTAAGCTTATTTTTTGCTCTGCGGGCTTAGCATTTGTAAGTAGGACTCTCCCGTCATTTCCCGTCAGTTTGCCCTTGGTCCACCATTTTTCTTGTAATTTTTGATTACTTTTTGGTTTGTGGCCTTGTTAGACGGTAAATATTATACCGTTATTATTTACTAGGTTACAGTAAGTACTAATATTTAGTATGCACAAGTTTATAAATGTTGAACAGCAAATAATAGGTTGTCAAAAAAGTCTTGCGGTATTTTCGCTAGTTGGCGCAAAAAGGTTGGCATCGGGTCATGCTATACCTTTTTGGAAAGCTCATTTCACGCGCTAACACGTGTTTGATTGACTGCCGTTTATTTTAAGTCGTTCGTGAGTTAAAGCGTCGCAAACATGGAGCAAAATAAAGAGAAAATACGGCATATTTTACGGTACTACTACGATAAAGGCGATAATGCATCTCAAGCCGCCAATAAAATTTGTGCAGTTTATGGACCCGATATAGTTTCCATTTCCACCGCACAACGATGGTTTCAACGTTTTCGTTCTGGTGTAGAGGTGGTCGAAGATGCGCCACGCTCCGGAAGGCCTGTCGTCGAAAATTGCAATAAAATCGCTGAATTGGTCGAAAGAGACCGGCATTGGTCAAGAGCTGGGCATGAGTCATCAAAAATTCATTTCAATTTCAATAAAAAAAAAATTCACTAAAAATACCGCAAGACTTTTTTGACAACCCATTATATGATATATAGAAAAAAGAGTAGTAAAAATCTGGTCCATATATTTCGGAATCCTGATTATTTCCTAGAATAAATATGTATATTAAAATATAAAACAACTAAAATCCTCGGACTTAAAATTGCTCGTATTGCCAAATAGTGAAGAACTTTTGCCACTTGTGGTAACACGACACAACTCGCGTTGAATCCACAAACCGGCAGTGATGAATTCGCAACACAATCAAGTGTAAAGGAAGTGAGAGCGACAGGTGAATTGAAAATAACTGGAGCACCTGGACGCAGACGAAACGATGAAACTGCGGTGAAGCTCTAGAGAAATGCAGCAACAAAAATAAATAGCAACCCGCTGCTCCTTGCTGGGTAAGTCGGGCAAGACACAATGAAAAGGAGCTGCAAAGGTAATAAAAAAACAACAAGGAGTATGAAATGCGAGAAGAGTGAACGAATGGGTAGGTGCAAAAAACACGGCGCAGGAAGACGAAGCAATGATTCCAACAAAAGGAGAACAGCCACAACTACATGCGCCGGTACATACGTACATATGGAGCGGAGCAGCAAAAAACGGGAAATGCCGAAAGGAAAACATAATAAAAATGTGAAAAACGAGTACAGGAGTAAAGTAGCGGAGTCATAATAACATATACGGCACCAAAGGAATGTATAAAAACGGAAATTCGGAAGTGAAACACCGGCCGGAACAAGGATAATGGTAGTAAAATAGTAAAAGGATATGAGTATGAAAACTAGAGTAATAATATTTTAGTTGAACCAGTTGGAAGAAAAAGTAAGAACCGAAAAAAAGGTGTAACACAAAAGGGTGAAGGTGATTAAGAAGGAACGGGAAATAAGTGACGCTAGAGTATAGTAGAGCAAGCTAGATTTGGCGAGATTTAGTGCAGGAAACACCAGTGTTAAGTGAGTGTTGAGAGAAAAACTGTATATTTAGTAGACAAAAATTCGTGCAAACGATACTGTAATTTACAGTGAAGGTACACGGATATATTTACAGCTATTTTGATGCTTTTATAGCGTCTCAACTCGGATGCTGAACAGTAAATGATGACGCCAGCTTAGACATTGCACACAAAAGAAACTTTGAAAGAATTCTATTTTATGATATGCCTACTGGTTTAATGCTGTTGGCCAAAAGCGCTAAAATATCTATAATAAAGCTGCAACAACAACTAAAAATATATATAATAATAACTGTCTAACAATACACTAACAACAGCCAACAAAAAATAAGAGTACATGCAACAAAAGCAAAATCACAATAATGACCAGTGTTGCACAATTAGGCAGCCGAGCTGACAGTGAAGATAACGCTACGAAATGCAACAGTAAAAAAGAAAAAAAAAATCACACAATAACACAATAGGCGTAACAATACAAAAGTGTCTGTCATGCAAAAGTTTGCATAAACAAACTGAGCGAATCCAACACGCCAAGCGCCAACAGGAACAGGACTTAACGAAGGCATGTAGGCAAACGTCGAAGCGGCGAGAGTAGCCCGTAGTAGGCCAAACTGTTGTTATAGTGGTGAGAAAATAATTAGGCGCATTAAAATATGAAAACTCGCACGCTTAAAACACTGGAGACGTGTCTTCCGTCTATCACAACATAAGCGATCTGGTTGGTGGCTTTTCGATCCGGAGATAGCCAGGTAGTTTGGTGAATTTTTCTATGCTGGAATCCATTACTACAGATAACCATATTTCGGGCACCGGCGAAGTTGAGCAGCCTCAACCCATTTGGGGATATTTCCTCGTGAAGGCTGAATTTACCCACAGTTGTGCCAAAGATACCTTCTTTGCCCACCCTGGCGTTAAAGTTTTTGACATCGTGGCAGGGGCACCTTTCATAGGCGCGCTCTAAGCGCTCATAGAAAGCATCTTTGGTCACATCGTTCTTCTCTTCGATCGGGGCGTAGGCGCAAATCAGCAATATGTTGAAAAACTTCGACTTTTAAGGCGGATTGTGGCTAGACGTTCATCCACCGGAGTGAATGACAGTATTCTTCGACGGAGTCTCTCTCCCACCACGAATCCCACACCGAACTTGAGTTTTTTTTATATGGACATGTAGTAAATGCCACAAGGACCCTACTCGTCTCAGTCCTTGTCCCGTCCATCGCATTTTTTGGACGGCGGCACCTTCCCAGTTAAGGGACGGGACATTCCATGTGCATGCCCTCAAATCGTAATCGTAATCGTTTGCCATGGTCGTCATCAAAAGGCGGGTCTCTCATCCGAGGCTGTTTTTTACTGTTCATTGGGGGAGTTTTTTACGTGGCAGTCCCCAAACCCAGCGCACATCCCTGTGGTGTGGATGTTTCGCCTGCTCACTTTAGCTCGCCTTCAAAAGGATGTCCTTTGACTACCCAGAGGATTTTGGTCAAAGACCGGAAGTCGTGAGCTGCTTGAGCCATATGTAAAAAAATCGTTTCTGGCCACTCCGAAGTGAATGGCGAACAGAGAATTTCCTCACTTACGTGAACTTCATGACTCCATCCATAGTGAATATATCAATTGATTTTTTAACAATTATGTACTAAACACACTCGAAATTCGAACGTCTTAGCTAGAATCCTACCGTAAAACGACTAAGTCTCTATTTGTAGACCGAAGCTAGAACGCATAGTTTGAAATAGAACAGCAGTCAGGCCGAAAAAATAACTGTTAAAATTCACATAATAGAGTGACCATTCACATACCATATATATAACATATTTTTACTCGCCACTGTATCTTTACACTCAGTCAAATGCCCCTAGACCGAGACACTTTGACCCCAAGCATAGAGAAAGGAACCAGTCGCTCACACATACAAAGAAACAAAAATCTATTTACCCTGCCACTAAATACAGATTTTTATGTTGTGGCATGAAATATGGCATTATGCTGCATATTGCCTTGGCGTTCACTGGCACACTGCTGGGTTTAGGGTTGGGGCGTTGTGGGTTGGTGTGTGCTGCATCATATAAAATAGTTTAGCGGTTGGTGCTAGCGAGCTGCTGGGCATTGGGTGTTGGGTGGTAGTAAATATACACACACATGTACATATGTATATAGTGAATTGATGTCGTATTGTTGTTGGTGTTGCGTCCAATGCCGCCGGCATTACTCCCAACACAAACAGAAATACATTTAGTACACAAACAAAAATGCAATAACAACAAAGTCGGCTTGTATAACATTAACTTGGTAGTAACGCTGTATAGTACCCCATATATGGTATTGTATATACATACATACAGCCATATGTATATGGTGGGGGGTGCATGGCACTAAAACATGAGTTGTAATGTTGTTGAACCGGCTTTTCTGCTTGGCCGTTGGAGAAATAAGAAGACGACGATGATGATGATGAAGTATGCGTTACTACTTACATAAGTACATACGCGTATATGTATATATTTATATACACATGTATGTGAATACATATATGTATATAATATGAACAGAGTTGTGCCAAGAAAAGGACGTCGCAGCTGAAGGGATTCTTTCTCATTTGCGATTTCTGTAAAATTTGTTGTCACAGCATAAGACTTTTTTCTCTCTGCAGTGCATTGCTGTTGTTGTTGGATGGCAGTGCATTAAATTGCAATACAACTGCTGATGTCAGCAATGGTTAATGAGTTTTATACACAAACAAAACATGCATCGATACATAAATATTTTTATACACACATACATGCTTATACGGACATGTATGTATGTATATACATATAAACACGATATACATATGTATGTATACACGACTGTAACTATGACTGCCATTTAGCAAAGTGTTAAATTTTATAGCGTGGACACATCAATAAAATGCAAAGATTTAATCGCTTTTGTGTGTCAATACAAAGGGAGAGTGAGTCCAAACTAAAAAGAGAAATTATCTTCATTAGAACAACACTTCGGGCGTAGTTTTAATTGATTTTTCTTAATTAATTTTATGCAATATTAAATGGAAGAGAGAAGCATAGCTTCAAAATGAGCATTGGACCGCAACGTACATATGTATATGCTAAGGAATGAGAAAGCAGGTTCGACGATTGGCATCCGGTGACATAATTTAGACATTTAGTAGACACCACAGCTCGGTCTTCGAACATAATCTCAATATATCACTAATAGCTGGAATAAAGCAGGGAATTACTGAAATTGAGGGGACCATGACGAAGAAAACGCTGCTTCAATAAATAATTTTGATACTAACCACGCTTTGATTTAGATTTTGCACTTTTCACATACATATGTATATCTCTGTGATCTAAATAGCATATGCAAGCTTCTTCTTCCTTATTGGTGCGGCAGTCGTTTTTCCTTTTCGCTGTTTGGAGAATCCAAGTGTAGTCAAGTCCTCTCCACCTTCTCTTTCTAACGTAGTAGAAACTTGTACAAAATGCCAACGACATTTTCATGGAACTAAGCGTTTCTTTCTGATTCTGAACATACTATATAGCTTCATTCTAATGGATCAATAGGCACGCTACAAAAGTAGATCGATAGGGACAGCAATCGACGTCTTATTTTTTCCCGCGCTTTTGACATTTCCCTTCAGTAAGGTCTGCCATTTCATCGTGGAAAGATATACGAACCAACAACGAGTCGAAATTATTAAAATTTACTACCGAAATTTGGAGTCAGTGGCCTCAACTTAAAGAGCGCTCAGTTCAATTTATGATCGCCATAATCGTCTGTCAGATCAACAATTGATTGTCTAGTGAAAAAATTTTAATCCACAGTGCCAGTAAGACAAAGAAGTGCGCATAGTGTCAAGAATATTGGTGCCGCTAGCGATTCAATTGAGGAAGACCCAAGTCAGTCTTTCACACGTCGTTCTCAAGCGTTGGGCATCTCTGTGACATCGTTGTGGCGAATTTTGCGAAAAGATCTTGGCCTATATACTTACAAGAACAAATTGACGCAATAACAGAAGCCGCTTGACCACCAGAATCGTCGTATCTTCGTGAATTGGGCTGACAACTTGAAAATGGTCCGGATTTTCATTGAAAAATCATCTTCAGCGATGAGGCTCATTTCTGGCTTCTGAACTGTTCAGAGATAACCGAATATTTTTGGCCCGAATTGGATGATATGAACTTGGACAATATGTGGTTCCAACAGGACGGCGCCACAAGCCACACAGCGAATGTCACAATCGATTTATTGAAAACCAAGTTTGGTGAACGTGTTAACGAAATGACCCAGTCAATTGACCGAGTCGGTCGTGGAATTTGACGCCATTAGACTATTTCTTGTGGAGCTACGTTAAGTCTATGGTCTGTGCCAACAAGCCGGCGACGATTGGTGAACTTCGTATGAATATCGCGCGTGAAATTGCAGCAGTATCGGAGATTTATGCTTGAAAACCGTCGAAAATTGGAATCAGCTTCTGGACTTCTGCAAGCGTGCCCCTGGTTGCCATGCAAAAGAGATCGAGTTCCATACATAATGGCATTGAATGTACTTTCACAGGAATAAGGAATTTCATTGAATTTGTGGCGATCTTATTGAAAAACTCGCTACTTCCAATTATTAAAGAGACTTTTTGGGGTCGATTATATACTGTCATGAAATAGCTAAATCAACGTTAGAGTCAAAAGGATGATTTAAAAAAATCGTTTTGCATTCAAGGATCATGTTTGAATATAGAAGCGCTAGTGACTCAATCTTGGTCCCGGCATAAATCAACTAACTACTCTAAACCAACACTGCAATAAGTAAGTTGTCATTTCAAAATCAAAAATTATAAACTAATTAAGCACCTCCCTGACAAAAGAGACTTCTGGTCCATTGTCCAAACTCCAACATCGAATCAATTAACGACTTTTCCGTACTTCCCTTTATGCTTAGCTTCCATTTTACCAAAGCAATACAGTCCTTTCCTGCATATCAATACATCTATATATGTTGTGTGTGTGTGTGTGTGATTATCGTTGAACCAGCTGCGGGGGACTGCTAACGAGTCCATGAATGAGTGAATTTTAAATTGAGGGTGGCCCGTGCACACATGTGTGACTCAGCGACGGACATACACATGACAATAGATAGTAGTAGTGGGCCGGTTGTTTCGGTGGCTTGTTGCTGTTGGTGCCAACTGATAAGCGCGACCAGGCCACACAGCAGTGGCAGTAATAGTGACGTTGGCAGCGCCCAAATGGGTGAGTAATCAAAATAGTGCATTGTTTCCTGACCGCTTTTTCGTGCATGCAGCGCGACGAGCGGCACACAGTCAGTCAACCCAGTTAGTTAGGCAGCCAGCGAGTACATTTACTAGTTCATTGTTTATTATACATATTTATTTATTTTTTTGTTGTTATTTTTGTGTGTTTATGCGGCGTATCGTTCGTTGGTCCCACATGTGGTTGGCATATGCGCTGTTGCCGCTGCCACCGTCACAGCCACCGCTTTGGCTTGTTTATGGTTGGTAAAATTTTCCAAAAAGGATAATAAAATACAAACAGCAACACACTCACACACACATGTAGACATATATGCGCTCTTAAAAATCACACATATGACAGCAACAGCTCCCGGCAAGCGCAACAACTCGTTTTGTTCAACTGATTGCATATACATGTACATATTTAGCCGGTAGTCAGCAGCCGGCAGCCGGCAGCCATTGGGTGTCACAAAAGCATAGTTGTGTGTGTGTGTGGTATATATGAATGTAAGCGTGTATTGGTATGTATGTTATTAGGTATTAGGGCGAAAGGGATGCTAGCAGCCCGGCCGAACCTCACCAAACCGTCGACCCGAACCAATGAACCCACTAAGCCAACCCAGTAACCAGCGACCAACTATTATGCCTCTACTTCCACGGGCGCTGCCGCTGCTGTTGCTGTAATGATGATGATGAACGGCGATGCATTGTTATGTGTATTGATTGTTGTTGTCGTCAGTTTTGTGCCTGTGAAACGCGTTTCCACTAGAGCTAAAACCCTCTACACACACACACACACACACACACACACACATACACACACACAAATACATACTAGCGTGGGGTGGGCGGCGTAGGCTGTGGCTTCGGCAAGCTTTTGTAATTCTTTTACCATTTTTTTGCAATTTTTTATCAAATCAGTGTCTACATCAGCAACAAGAGTGCGGCGACACATTCGCAGAGTTCAAGTGAAGAGCATAATAGCTTGTGCGCTTAAATTTTGGGTTTGGGTTGCTTATTGAAGTTTAAGTGATGGCATTGTACGTTCACTTAGGGATACAAAGTAGGCATAAGGATATGGTTTCAATGCAATATAGTACTGCAACTAAGATCAGCCAGAAATGCTGTGAAGCTGCAAAAAACTCGTCTGATTAGGAAGCAGCTTTACACAGTTCGCAGAAGATCGAAATCGTCAGATGAACATAGACAGCGATTATGGGGCTGTAATAGCCTTGACAGACGGCAGCGTTAATCCGGATTAACTGCGCACTTAATCAGATCCAAATTTGTAGGTGACAGACGGCAGCTATGCGAGTTTGAAACTCTCATAAACAGCTCATTGTCCTTTTTATAATATTTTCAATGAAAATTGATAGAAGATAAACATTACGGTTGTTAGCCGACCAATTTTTACCAAACCATTTTTTATTACAAAAACATATCAACACATTATTTTTAAAACTGCATCATAACATAGAAGTTTTATTGATATTATATTGAGAATTTGATAAACAGCTGTCAGGATTGCTTGTATTTCATTCACAATAGATGAAAATTGCCCATTTTGAACAATGTTGAAGACGAAAATCTTACAAACTCCCTAAAATTTTGAGAGTTATTTTTGGATTTAGCAACGGAGTTAGCTGTGGTAACTCCTGAATTAATCCCGAAAAATGCAATTAATCTGGTTTAACGCTGCCGTCTGTCAATGCTATAAATCTCTAAAATTTCGGGCGAAACAGGATATTTTTTCCAATGCTCCACTTCTTATAAAGTTTAGGAATATAGAGAATACTTTTTCGGATTTATTTTTCATTCGAAGGTGAAACCATGTGGTTTTCGGCTGCAGCTTTCACCTTTCAGATGTGGAAGAAAGAAATTTTGTTTATATTTTTTTGTAGATCTCGCCGAACTTTATCTATTACCTAGAATAACTCGATGGGTTTTTGAAGAAATGTTTATCGGATGCGGCGCTGGCACTTTTCAGAGGGTCGTAGGGGTCTTTATTTCAACTTCCTTTAGGAACTTCGTTTTTTGTGATTTCGAAAACGACTCTTTGTGTGAATAAGATATTCTCTGCACTAACGGAGCAGTTTTAGTGAAAATTCGGCCTTACTGTTAGAATTAGTACAAAATATAAAGATTGAATTCAAAATCGCTAACATTTTATTACGGATAAGGAAAGTTATTCAAATGAAAGGACTTATGCAAAAGGTGATCCATTTCGAGGTTCCCTACTATTTTAAAGAAAAAACACAGAAACTTCAAATTTAATGAGAAATGGTTATTATCATTCGAAAATATTCGTTTTGGAAGAGTATCTCTTTCAAATGATGGTCACGGCTATGTCACAGATGAGCCATCCGTTGAGTCCATTTTTCGATGACTCGTTCGAGCATTTCGTCTGGTAACTGACGAATGACACACGTGATGTTTTGCTTTTAGGTCTCTGTCGAAGCGGGATTATCCGCATAGACTTTAGACCTTACATTTCTCCAAAGAAAAGAGTGTAAATGTGAGATATCACTCGATCTTCGTGGCCAATCGACCGGCCCAAAACCTGAAATTATCTGCTCACCGAAGTGTTTTCTCAATAAACCCAAAGAGCGAAGTCGATTTGATTCCTTAATTAAGTTTAGCGACTGCTGACTTCTTTATATATTTTGAGAATATGTTTGCAACTGAATAACACGCTGACCACAAACTATAATTTATGGAAAATCTGTCTAAACGCAACATTTTATGTGAGTTCAAGCCGTTCCCACGATAGTCGGGTCTAAGTAAAAGGAACGGACGGATTTTTATCCGGCCAGGGACTCGGCACCATTGAAAGAAATACCTGCAGGAGTGTTACAACATGTAATACAACAACAACATGTGAGTTCAAGCTGATCCATTGCAGTTTCTACTAAAAACTTTATATTATTTAAAGCAAGAAAAACCGGGAACTTGTTTTGCAAGGGAGCTAGTATAACGTGGCAACCTTAATATACCCTGTTCAGGGTAGAAAAAGCATAATTTTCAAGAATATGGTGATATTTCACAGCCTTAACCTCATTAATTTTACTATGTCTCGAAAGTATGTAGATTTAACAGGAAGACAAAACTGAATTGAACTGAACTGACAGGTGTATTCCTACATAAATAACTCTACAGTGAGCAAAAAATTTAAAAATTAAATCCAAGCCTTTATAGTTCACATCAATATTTGTTGGCATTAATTGAAATGGACTGCGAGATTGTAGGAAATGAGTTGCAAATTATAAGTGGGGCTCAAAAATGATACACATACATATGTAAATGTAGTAATATCTATGCATGTATACAAGAAAGAATAAGTTTGCAACGCAAGTGCACACCCAAAATTTGCGCCCCCGGCCAGGTTCCTACTCGCCCCATAAATAAGTGCGCAAGTGCTCTACAACAGCATCAATTCGAGTGCTTCAATGATCATCACAAAGTAGACAATCATCAGCTTACAGCAACAGCAATATAATCATGATGATTGTTGCAAGCATCAAAACAATCAGCAACATCATAGCTTTGAAGTGGAGGATGACAAGCTCACACGCGCAATTCAATAAAGCAAGTGCAAAAGCAAAAGGCAGCAAACTAATATAAAGAATACAATATACTAGCGCAACAACAATAGCGACAAAAAAGAAAAAAAATACACAAAAGCAATAATAAAAACAATAAAAAAAACTGCAAAAACAATACTCGCACTCAGCAAGTCAGCAGCAAAAAATAAGAGACAAAAATGAAGAAAAAAATTAGCAGCCAGCAACAATCATATCAGCGGGCGCAGATAAATGCTTCCTGAAACGCATCTCCTAACTCAGCTGCAGCTGGCGACAACGCTTGTTACTGGCACTAATTCTATTTTGTATCGCTTTTACTCCCGCTGTTCGAACGAGGGCAGTTGGAAAAGTCCACAAGTAGCTTAAAGCTTCTAACATAAACTCTAAATTTTTACGATTTTTTGCTTCAACTCAACAAGTATTTTGTTTTATAAGAACAAAAATCATAGGAAAATGTTGAAAACACTAAGTGGAACCAGCATTATCAACTTCATTCCGTAATAACAAGTTCACTAAATTCCGGTATGAGTCCTCAAGTAGATATAAACTCGAGATAAACACAAGATTTCTTATTTCGACTATTTCTGTTAAGTCCTCAGGCGTTGCCTCGCGCCAAACTAAAAAGTCAATTTCAGTAACTAATATATTTCAGTGTGTTGCCCCGCCATGCCATCTTACCTAACCATAATTTTCCACACAGAGCGAGTACACTCGATATCACAAATTTTCAGAGACGTGATATGGGGTGCCCTGAATCCACGACCTTGTTTTGTTATTGCAATGGCTTCAGATAACATTTTTTTGATGTAAGGGCCAGCAGTATTCCGCCACATGGGTATGCAGTATCTGTTAAACTTCTGGCTACATTAAGCTGGTGTGGTAGGTACAAGCACAGATCCGATTCCCTTTTCACACTGGTCAGAGATTTTCTCGTAACATTGGGACTATCATAATAGTCATAACATCAAAATCAACATAAAAAATATAAACGAAGTGGCGCTATAATGTCTATACGGCCACTGTCTTGGGTGTATTAAATCGGTTCACTCTGAACATTGAGGCTGGGAAGTGTTTGAGGAAGTCTGACAACAAAGGTATAAGGACATACTGCAATTCGTGGCGGGATCACCAACATCAGCAGGGGAGTCTCTGCAAGATTTGGATGGATTTAGTTCACAACTTACCGAAAGTTAAATTCTGAACACCGCTTACTAATCAAAGTTTGGAACACTTTAGTGTCAAGCTTGGCTCAACCAATATCCGAAAAGCCGTTAAAATGTGTCCAGTTAATGAAATATTGAAATATTCACAAAAAGGCGTGCCACTGAAAAAATCTTTGACCTTCCCAACAGCCCTAGTATGTCGGAATACATTATATTGTCGTTGCCTGCAACAGGGCCTTGCCAGCTTCAATTCAACTACAAATCAACTAACTTCAATTGAATTATTCTGCATTTTCTTTGAAATCAACAATTGATTGCTAACATACATACATATGCACACATACATACATACAGACAAATAATATCTTGACACAAAAATATAAGTATGTGAGTATGTATTGGAGTAGAATATTATTTATATGCATGCACTCCAATTTTTACTATCTTAAACATAGGAATGGGATCCAATATTCGCCTATCAGCATATATACATATGTATGTGTAGGTGTATGTAAGTACGTATAGTGATAGAGAATATGTAAGTGCTCACTTGATTGTATTTACTTAAAGTATAAATTAGATTAAATTATTTGCGTTCTACATTCGAGTATCATAACTCTCTGGGTGAGTATAAGTAATATACTATATATGTATGTGGTTAAGTAGTATATTTATGTGTGTGTATTTGCTGTAAATGGGGTAAATTGAAAATGAAATTGTCTTAAGTGTTTTAAATTTTCCAGTGGAAAAAATTGACAAAAACACTTCTGGTGTTGCGACACATTCGAGGCAATTTGTTGCTACGTGTGTACTGATGTACATACATACATACATACATATGTACATATGTACCTATGTACATGTAACATTTGAGGAAGGGCAAGGAAGCTAGAGAGCTAGAATTTAAGGCAGAGTTGCTATATGTATATGTAGTTACTACTTTGCTTTAAACCTAAGTAAGCATACGTTTAGGCGCGGCGCATTAAACCTTCAAAATTTCATTCATGCAGCTAGTCGAAATGTGAACTTCTCTGACGGTTTATCGAGTTGGCGCATAGTTAAAGCTGCAGATCAAAATGTTGAGTAAAGTTTTTATATATAAAAGTGTTCTCACTCAAGAACAGAATAACTGGATCACCGTAAACATTGTGAATTTGCTGATTTTACCTTGGAACAACTTCAAAATGAAAATGATTTTTTTTAAATCATCTTCTCCGATGAGGTTCACTTACATCTGGGTGGTGCGGTAAATAAACAAAACTGCCGATTCTGGTGAAAATCCATAAATTATTCATGAACAACCATTACATTCACCCAAATTGACAATTTGGTTTTTGGTCCGGTGGAACCAGCGGTCCGTACTTCATTCTAAATAAAGTTACTGTCAATGAAGAGCTTTATAGATCGATGAAAACCAAATTTTTAAGGCCGCAGTTTAAAGAAGTTGATCTTGACAACATCCGGCTCAAACAAGACGGGGCTACTTGGCGCACAGCACGTGCAACCACCGAATTATTGCGAGAAAATTTTTTAAATTCGATTATTTCAAGAAATGGCCCGAGGAAATTGTGATTTAACACGAATAGACTAATTTTTGTAGGGTTATTTGAAGTCATATGTCTTTAGCAATAAAACAGACTAAGAAATCAATATTGAGCTTGCTATTATGACATACGACTTGATATTGGGAAAAGATGATAGATGATTTATTGAAACAGCTAGATCGAAACCACATCGGATTTTGTTTAGGAGCAAAACAAAGCTCTTATCGTAAGGATTTTTAGGGAATATTTTTCTACAACTCACCCTAAAACGGGTTGAATAGAGGCTCATCATCTCATTTAAGTAATTACTTGTTCGTTTCGACTGAGAACGATGCAATGAGAATATTAATTTCTGTGCTATGGTAAAACAGTTTTTTATTCATCGAGAATATGTGGAAGGTTCCGGATATGCAGAAATTTAAAATTATCCACTTGTTGAGATATCTTGAATATTTTTTTTTCAAGTTTTTATAGCCTAAACAGGGTATATTAAGTGTGTAACACCCAGAAGGAAACGTCGGATACAATATAAAAGGTATATATATGTACATAAATGATCAGCATAACGAGGTGAGTTGATTAGACACGCAAGAAACTGCTCATTTGTCGGAACTTGTCACTTTAGCACATAGCTGCCATTCGAACTGAACGATCAAAATCGAGTTCTTGTATGGAAAATTTTTATTTGTGAAATGTATTCTAGCTTCGGTGCACCCTAAGTTAACGATTCGTCTTATTTTAAAGTAATTTCAAAGTAAAGATTTGCAAAGTAAAATTTTGTGAGCGATTCCGGAAATGAAATTTCTCCAGTATTGTAATAAAGTTACCGAGGCTTTTACGGGGAAACCACGTAAATGGAATATAGAGTACATTGAGCGGCACTCTAACCTCTTAGCAGCAAAAAAATAAATATACATATACCGGAACCATGAAGGTTTATAGTTGGGTCAACGGTTACTACAGTAATGACATACACGTAAGATATGTTTGTGGAGATGATTTCTTGATGGTTGCAAATAGGCAAAAGGTGAAAATCAAGCAAACTGTAGAAAAAACGATATAAAACGAAATAAGTGAAATAAGAAAATTAAGCAAATAAACAACAACAACCACATGAAGCACAACTAAAATATCATTAAAAATGAAATAAATAGGAACCAACAAAAAAAACAAAATTTAAACAACAACAAATTAAAGTCAAAAGTTCAACAGCCTCAAAACACTGCAACAGTAATAATAATAACAACAACTACGACTGTAAAGTGTCAAACAATGCACTTAAAGCTTATTTTAAACAGATACATAAATTACGCGTCAGACAATTATTGCCCAACACAAAAGCAACAACATAATTAGACCAAATATGGAAATAGAACACGCATAAATTTCCAGCAAGAAATTATAGAATGTCAACCAAAAATGGTGGAAGAATGCAAAACATAAACAAACATAGGACAGGATGCGAGAACTTGGAGCAGACCACAAAGCAGAAGAAGCGAGCGCTGGACAAGTGACGCCGCCAATCATATACACAGTTACAAATTTATACATATGTGTGTGTGTGTAAACGCGTGTGCATGTTTTACATAAAAATTCGGGTTTCGCTACGATAATGGTAATGAAATGCATAAATGCAACGCTTAAATGTCAACGCGACACGCCTAGTCAAAGCCAAATTCGTAGCAGATTGACGCTATATGGACAGCAACTGACAAGCGAACATTATAATAATAACAATAACAACAATAATAATATACAATATTGTAATAATAACAACGACGCCAAGAACCGAGTGTGCTGGCAGCAAATCATAAGCACAGGTAAGGCAAAGTAAGGTAAGGCGAGGCAACAAGTCGATAAAAGGTAAGGTCTGTCGACTGAAGTGGTGCTCGGCCGTTGCGGGATGTACGAATGTGTGGCACACAGTATCGAAAAGTGGTATAATTTACAGCAAAACAAACGAAGAAGACTGAACAAACAAAACGCGAGAATGAAAGAAAAAAGAAAATGAGCGAAAAAAAGAACAAAATGGACAAGACCAAAATGAACAACGCCAAACCAGTTTAGTTGCTGCTATACACACCACACTTTTTTATCACCAATTTTCCTTTGGTTGATCGTGTGCGCATATGGCATTTGGCGGATCTCCAACAGCGCGTTGTTTACCGATCACAGCATTGAGCTCAAAGCGCTAAAGCAGTTGTGTGCCAACAAAGGCGACGCTGCTGGAGCTAACTATGCATGAACGCTATTTTTTTGCTGCCCGACTGGTTGGACGAACTTGCCTTTTCGAATGTTGTACCGCTCTGCTCCGCTTTTATTATTATTGTCATTGTTGTTGTATTTATTATGGCCAAACAGACCAACAGTTTCCTGTGTACACGTACATTGGCCATTGGTATCAGCCAGCCCAACTGGCTGACGCTGGATGTGTTTGGAGTGTCAGCCAACTGTCATGATCAAAAGACCGAATCTTTGTCAGCTTGCCCAACGGCTGTAGGAGTCGAGCAAGACGCGCAAGCGCAAGGCAAACAGACGGGCACATCGAGTTTGAGTACCGAAGATGGGCACGCCAAGCCAAGTGGGCTTTGTGGGCATAAGCTGTTTTATGGCCAGCGTTCGGTTTGGGTTTACTTGTAATGTCGTTGTGGCTGAAATGGTCGGGGCAACTGCAAGTCGTAATTTCGTGGAAACAATGCGCGTGCAAACAAGCGGGCGGTTGGGTTTTTTTGGACCCGCAACTTTTTTTTCATTCTAAGTGTAAATATGCGAGAGTGCCCGTTGCAGCAATCAGGAGATGGTGTGAACGAGTTAATGGATAAGCAGTGAGGCAAAAAGTATAGGAATACTTATATACCGATTGACCGGTATGACCAGATGATCCTCTATCGGTGGCAAGTAAACACATATTTGTAAGCAAAATGTGAAGTAGAAGAGTTGTTGGGCGTTTATGGTAGAGGTAACTGTGTGGTTTAAATAAGCGATTAAGGCATATTTCTATTCAGTTCAGGAAGTCTGAAAGTATGCGCTGTTTTACGGCGCGTGGGAAACGAATGGATGGTAGTTTTGCAAGCGGGTTACTTCGCTCCAAAATATGCGAAAGCCAGGAGAGGAGTTCATTATGCTCCAAAACTGGGAGCATACGGGCCACACTATGCAGATGTTTAATACGAGATATTCTGTCGTAGTCCGGAGTGCAGTGTTCTGACAAGTCTGGAGCTTCATCGTCTGCGTTTCACTGCATCCAGGCGACCATTTGCCTTGTAAGTTGCTAACAACGTTACTTTGTCCTTTCTCATGTGCTGCTGGCTAGCGAGTGAAGGAGCACTGACTGTCAAAAGCCACACCTAAAATTTTAGGATTATTGACAGTCAGAATCTTGACACCATTGACTGCAATATTAAGGTCAAGGCTGAACTCCTTCGTCTAGTTTGTAAATATGGTCACTGGGGATTTAGTATGGGAGAGTTTTCAGTTCTGTGCAGCGAGGAAGCGATAAAGGTCGGAGAGACCGTTTACCTACGTCAATATCGTGCAATCATCAACGTACGAGGTGATAGGTGGTTGTGGGAGTTTCGAGATACAGAAGTTAAACAAAAGCGGGGAGAGGATACCACCCTGCGGAACCCTTTGTTTAATTCTTCTCAGTTTGGAGTTTTTATCTCATGCAGTTCATGGTCCACCTCTTCAGTCCTGGAGGTAGCGTAGTTTTTTTTTGATGTTCTCTAGTAGTGTTGTGTGACTGACTGTGTCAAATGCTTTTGACAAGTTCAACGCTACGAGGATCGTTCTTTCGCAACGTAGTTTCTGGTTAAGACCACGAACTATCTGGCCGTTTATGACGCTAAGTGTTGTGGTGGTACGGTTACTTATCGGAAGCCATTGTGGTGGTTTGCTCAGGTGGTGTGTGAAGGTCGAGCAAGTCCTCAAGTGTCTTCACTACTGGGGAAAGTAGAGTTATCGGACGATAATGCTCCCCTTCGTTGGCGGGTTTCCCAGGTTTCAGTAGTGGGACCATTCTTCTGATTTTCCACACACCGGATATTTGAAGAGTGGTCAGCGACAGGTTGAGGACCAAGCCTAGTTTAGTTTTATAAAATGGCATCACTTTTTATCAACAGAAGCTTTTATGTTACGGCTGCCAAGAATGCGGCAAGCTTAGCCATAAAATTTCAGATTTTGTTTTCTGAGCTCCTCGCCTTTATTCACAGAAAAATTCGACTTTTCAGATAACAGTGAAGTGTTGGGAGTTCGCACTACAAAAATGGGCGTTGTAGCATACAAGAATATGCAAATTTATATTGTATGCAAATATTAAGCCATCAAACTATATTACGGCAACTTTTTTGGCCGCAGCACTAATAATATCCCGAAATGGGTGTATGCATATGAGAAACACGCCCAGTTTAAATTTCGAATTTCGATTTAATATTTTTGTATGCTTCATATTTATATTCATGAGCGCGGCTGAGAAGTAACTGACCGCTGCCTGATGAAAGGGAGTTATGCGCAGGCAGACTTTTGCAAATATGCAAAGTATATAAAATATCGTCAGCTAAGGCGTGCAACAGCAACAAAATGCTTTGGCAAGCAACAGCAACAGTAGCTGTCAGGCACGCACATCAACTTGGCAGCAGCAGAGGCAACAAAAGATTTGCGGAAGACGCCCGTTTAAGTACCAACTGTCTAACAAGATGAAAGTTAGAAGGAAAATAATAATAATAATGAAACAAAAACAAAGGCAAACAAAACTAAAATTGAAAAAAAAAAATCTCAGCAATGAGCTATAGAGAATATTGGTAGGTAGGCGTTGTTTGTTTGGGTTCAGTGAGCGCGTCTATCGGTTAGTATACGCTCCAGTCTTCCAGAATATGCGTGTCGCACTGCGTCACACCGCTATTGTTTCCAGTCAAATACAAACGCCTATAAAGCGAACATTTAATTGCACATACATATGTATATAGCAGACTATGAGCTGCAGGAGTCACGCTGCAAGTACACAAGCTTCACGCGCAGAATGCGTGTCGCCGATGAAGTGCAACGTCTTCAGCACACTCACACACACTTGTGCATGCAGCCATTGCCTCTTCTGGCAGCTTCATGTTGGGCTGCTCCACATTGTCAACAACAAAACGACAACTAGGCTTGGTTCCACAGCAGCCACATCCTTCACACAATGGCACACTGTAAGCCACGCAGGGCCACTAACTCCATTCGGTTGCAACTATTTTTCACTATACACTCGTATATATTCACAAAATGCACATTTACGTATACATATAAGTCTGTAGCTAAATTGCATACGTTCACGCTACTTGTGCCCCACCGTTACGGCCCCATCATCATTTGGTAAGGCATTTGGCACATATTATTTAGTTTGTGTGGTTTCAGTTGGAGTCAGCGGTCTGTCTGTTTTGCTTTCTTTAATATTGTACTTTATGTACTTATACAGGGTTATATAATTTGAGTTTCAAAGTAGCAGGGCTGTAATTTGACAGCTGTCAAAACAATAGGATTTTTCAGGTTGTAATCATTAAAAAACAAATTATGTAATGCACGTTAGGAGATCATAAGAGCCATTGTAATATTGCAATTTGAAAACTTATGTGATTTACTGAGGCCCGTATGCTCCCAGTTAAGGAGCATAATGAACTCCTCCCCAAGCAGTTCTTGCTCGGGTTCTTTTGCTGAAATCATCCCTGTAGTCACCTGCTTGGAGCGGAACTGCCTCCTAGGAGCATCAAGAGGTCATTCCTCAGCTACTTCGACGACATAAAACACTACGCCGACCAGACTTCGAACCCAACTAACTTCCGACAAGAACTAACCGCCATTCACAGTGGAGCCATTAACACCTTCACCGACTCCTTCTCAGTGAATGGCGTACTTGAGAGTCAAATCACCACCCATTGCAGGCGAAGATCTCGAGTTGCCGCGAGAAACGAGAGTGACCCTTGCGCAGCTCCGTTCTGGATATTGCAGCAGGTTAAACTCCTACTTATCCAGAATAGACCCTGACATATCCAACATATGTTTGCAAGCCCTGCTAACCCAACAGATCTGACACCCTTCTGCCTTTGGTCCGACCCCGTCGAAACAGCACGTTTCCGTTACTGCAAATCTCTAACGAGACATTAAGTATACTTTCTGCACCATACGAATACAGTCTTCCGACCATTAAAAACCTTACACATTGGATATTCCAAATGTTTACAATGCATAAACGAGTAATTTTTGAGATGAAATTCCTTGGGAGAATCCAGAACAAGTTTCTGAAGGCAAAGTTTATCCATAAACTCAATTAAAATATTCTAATAACACATATACCGTCTTTGCTGAGCTAATTCTTAAACTCTGATATTTAAAGCTTTCTATGTGAAATATATGTATAGTTTTAGGAGTATTTCAACACAAAAACATATTCGGGTATTTGGATAATATATTTGATTTAGGTTTAGATTACTTGTACGGCCATTAAGCTAGGATTTGCAGTCTCTTACTCAATTCAAGTAAATTAAGACGATCTAAACCCGAAACATATGAGATCACCCGATTATAAACACACAAAGTATGATATGCTTCAATGGTTCTAAAAGAAACTAAAATGTATTACATACTACGGCTATATGATACCTGGTCCTTGTGCATTCATTTCACATTTCACAATACTAATAATTTCAAAGAAACATGGAAATATATAACATAAAAAATTTCGAAAAAACACACAGCTTAATATTTTTAATGAAATTATAAAAATAAAAGACACACATAGTTTACAAATTTCATTAAAATTATAATTTCAAACACCAAATGTAGAACTCTCTATATTCTGCTGCAACACCACTCGCTCCTCCCAGAGCCCTTCGTTTGTGGCAGGAAAAAATACGAGCGTAGTAGCGGCACGATTTAGATATGCCGCCGAAGCACTTTTGCGTATAGTTACGCCAATTACGCATACCGATACAACACTGCCAAACATACATATACACTACATAGTACATACAGCAAATACATATATGGTATATAAATGTGCCCCAAAATACATTTGCGGTAAAAGATATACAAAATTTGTGAAAAATTACCATTTTCACTGTTGAGTTTTTGCTGTCGATTTCACTGAGTATGTGGAAAGGTATTTTTTGTTGTTATTATATTATGGGTCTACACATAAAAATGTAATTTCAAAGGTACATGTACTATGTGCTGCACTTAACTTTCACAAACTACAATTTTGTACTGAAAATTTTCCGCTGCTTTGCTTATTCATTATTTTTTGCACTACCATTTATATTTCTTACACTTCTTCGTTTGCAGAATTTGATATATGAAATTTGATTTGCATTGATTTTTCCACGAAACTTTTTTCGCGTACCGCAGATACGCAGCATTAAAGCTAGATGCGTGTGTTGGTGTTGTTTTTTTAACACTTTATTTGATTTTACGAGAATTTCACCGCTACACGCTTTAATAGCTTACACATCTTTCCCTCACATCACTTCACTTCACATTTTTTTTTTTTCAGCCAACATTTAGTCAGTCAGTCAAGGCAGTTGGAGTAAATGGTATCACACTTCGTGTATACTGTACGTGTATGTATGTGTAAGCATTTTGGGTATTTTCGTTAAAAAATTTGCTGCTGCACAAACCGCAACTTGTACCGAATTGTGCGAGTGCACTCTGTTGAACTGAAACTGACTTCAGTCGTTCGTTCGGCGTGGAGTAGGTATCCCAGTTTGAAGTGGATATTCGCAAGGAAAAGCAAAGCAACAACAATCAGATGAAACATCTACAACAACAAAAAGAGTCAAGCAGCTGACAAATGCACTCAGCAATGAAAATTATTTTTGTTTTATATTTTGCAACACACACACACAGCCATCAGTGCCAGGAGTTGGCAGTGTTGGAGCCTAAATATTGAGAAATGAGAGCGAAAGCTGAAACTAGAGAGCCTGTAGTGAGTTCGCGCATACGCTGGCGCACACCAACTTCGCAATACTCTCCGCCAACAACGCAAGGTAGTTATGGGCAGGAGCAGGCCAACAGCTCAGAAGTTCGTTGGCGGCCGCCTACTGTGCAAGCTTAGGCGGTGATTGTGTGTATCTATCTACCTACTACGTGCAGATGGATGTGTTTATGTATATGCAGTCGTAGGTATCAAAGGTTTTGCGAGTAACCGGCATCGTGGACCAATTATGTCGACAAGTATGTGTGTGTGTGTGTGTATGCGCTGTTGCTGCTGCCTAGCCATTCAAGATTTTGGACGACAGTGGTTAGTGAGTGAACAAAATATATGGAATGATATAAAGCTGGTAAAGCGGAATATATCGCGATTATACCTAAATATGGAGGACTTCGCGGTGATCTTTGTATCCAAGGTAGGAAAGAAGGACTATTCACTGCCAAAATCCTTCAGGCCCATTAATCTAACTCCCCTTTAACTAAAAAAATGGATTACGAAATAAGAACGAAGGCTGTGTAAATTGCACCCCGGCATGTGAACCAGCATGCTGACAGAACAGGCAGATCAACCATTACTGCTCTGTGCTAACTAACTTCGGAGTTAAGAGATTTTGCTGGAAGGAGGAGAAGTGATGCTAAGCGCCTTCGTAGACATCGAAGGTGCTTTCGATAACATGTCAGACTAGAGCGTAGTCAGGGCACTGCAGAAAAAGAGAATCTGACAGCCCCGGTGCGCAGATGGATAGAGGCCGTACTGCGCACCAGAATAGCTGAAACCACGCTAGGAGATACAAGGATTCGTCTCGGTACTACAAGAGGCTGCCCACAGGGAGGAGTGCTATCCCCCCTGTTATGGAGCCTTGTCGTGGACGACCTACTAGTTTTGCTAACTGACAATGGACTAAAGGGTGGTATAGTGGGGTTGAGTTGAACATCAACACCTCTAAAACGACCATCGTCCCGTTCATGAGACGTATGGATCTGCCCGGGCTCAGAAAGTTTACACTTGGGTCAGAGAGGTAGGGACGACCAACATAGTCAAATATCTTGGTCTGGATTCTCTTTTACATGCTTTGGAAGCAGCATGTTGACCTGACCTTCCGCAAGGAAGAAGGCGTAGGCAGTGAGAAGTATTGGCAACCAATACAAGGCTTGCGGCATGCCAAGTCGTGGGAACCAGTAGGCATTCTACTCTGGCCACTGCAAAGTGAAGAAGAACTTACACAACATGAGCTTAGTTTCTTTATGATGTTTATATTGTCGTTTTAAAAAGTGAAGTTTTTACAGTTTTTTATTAAAATCCTTTCGCATTTTGCTCCACTGTGCCGCAAACTACTCGTTAGCAGCAACATAAAAAAAACTGACGAGGACAACAAGTTTCTTGTTCCACGAAAAGCTACATACTATCTATATCCACTCAAATAAAACCTGTATCCATTATATAGTATTGACCACGACAATGGTGGCAACTCGTTTTCCCGACTCATACACTCATTCCGCGCATATTCGATCCTTTTAAGGGAACATATGGAGAGGAATACAGAGAAGGAACCTTACAAGAGTAATGTGAATTTATAAAAGAGAACTATGGTGAATGACTGGAGCGAACTACGGTTGTATTAATCAAACAAATTTTATACAGTCGAAAAAATTGTTGGTTCAAATAAAAATAATGAATAAAGGATTAAGGTGGTCATAGAAATTTGGAAACAAGGAAAACTTAAAGGCTTTTGTCCTCGATTTTATTAATAAAGTTTACTCATCTAAAAGCAATATTTCACAGGAAGTTGATAAATTATATAAAATTAAATTTAAAAGCCTTAATGTTGATGCTAATGCATTAAGTGTTTTCGTAAACATAACCTTTATTTTCTATTTTATGAGCGACGCTAAAGAAGATAAAACTTTAATGAGTTGCTATATCTTCTGGAGCAATCCAAATCATGTCTTCCTGCCATTACAATGTCTAGCCAGCTTTAAAAGCACATAATAGCTATTATAAGATGTTTAAGGTATTTCACATATCGGCTTATGTCATAATTATGCTGATTTGAAGTACTAAGGTTTACTCTGCTTAGTAAAGTCATTAAAGGCTTGCAGCTAGCCTTTTCACACTTCAATACATTAACGCCGCCAAAATATAATTTTTGATGGTCCGAAAAGTACAAAAGTTATTTTAGTCAGCAGCGCGTGTGCCTATTCACAATAGGTAGCAAGGTAAGCAGTGGCGACAGGTAGGCCTGCTATTGGCAAAAACAATACAGTGTGTAAGACGGTATAATGTAGGTGAGAATCACGAAGGCGCCACTCAACAGAAAGGACGACTAATTGGCTAAAATCAGATTGTATAAAGAGAATGAGAGTGTATGGAGAAAAGAGAGAACAAGAGTATAATCGCGAAAAGATAAATTTATGAAAATGGTTGCCATCCGAGTTGCAAATAATGCCATAAAAATAATTTACAATATACCTTTTTTTTATCGCTTTTTCTTATTCTTAATTAACAATAATATTTATTTATTGAACAGAAACAAAAATATAAGGTGGAAGGAATGAGAAAAATTAATTCTAAGCTAATAAGAAAAGACAAAAAAATAATAATTGTTTTATAATGCATATTTTTGGACTTTTTTATTTATTTTTGACTATGTTTCGAAAAGGAGAGCTTATTTTTTTAATAACATATTAACATTTAATATTTCTTTTGTCTTAATTATATTTAATCGCTTTTAAGTATAATTTTTCAGTTAGAAACATTTAAATCTTTCTAGTTTTATCCGTTTTCATTCCAGCTTTTAATTTGAAAAATAAATTTTATTTGTTATTTCAATTTAAAGAAAAATAAATCTTTTCGCAATTATTATTTCCAAACATTGAAATTTAATTTTATATCTCAAAAATCGAATTGAAATTTTAAAATATAAGTTTTTTTAGTCCAAATTTTTTAATTATAAATTTCGCAGCTCCGATTGTCACTAAAAATATTTGGCTGGGATATTTAATTGATCTTTATACTTGTTCTTACTTCTTTATATTTAGCTTTTAAAAATTAATTACAAAATTTACAAGCATATTTTTAAAATTGTACCATAGAGTAAAATTAGTGATTTGAATTTGAAAGAAAGACTATTTTTAATCGCACTTAATGTTTTAGATAACTAATATAAAGAAAATAAAATCAAATAATTAAATATTAACAAATATTTAATATACAAATATGTATGTACACTTCAAAATAAATAATAATATTCATCCCTACAGTATAATACATATAAAATGTATACAAACCTTGCTTGTGTATTCCGTACGTAGTTTGAATCTACTTTATTTTATTTATTTCACTATTTCTGACTTCAACACAATTGGTTTAAATGTAAAGAAGTAATTAAATTTATTTGGAACTGACGTTTGTGATTACTTTATTATTTTTAGCTCCTTTTCAAATCACTTTTCTTTTGTTAAAATTCACATTCTGCACTGCGATGAAGTTCACAACTGAAAGAAATATATTTAAGTTTTCACTGGCTGATTATGATATTTCTTATATATTATACACACTTATGCACAACTTCATTTTGTAACTAATGCTTTCTTGCACATTATTTTATTTTTATCCTGCTTGAACAGCAAAATTTAAAATACTAAAGCATTACAAACAAACGCCAAAAGTTGAGTATGGGTAAAGGTTCAAATAAACATGAGCAGTGGTTGTTTGCCTTGGTTTGAAACGTCAAAATTAACACACACACGCATAGGAGCTACTACAGCCACAAGAAAAACTGCAAATGCAAGGCATGGAGAAAGCGCATCCTTCGCTGCGATTAGTTGCAAAATTTGGTTAAATGCAGATTGGTTTAATTTGTTCAAAAACTCAATAGGAAGCAGTTTGTTTAAACTCGGCACAAACATACAAAAGAACAGCGATAAGGCATGACAGCGCTGAAGTACGTTGGCAGCGACTGCGGCGCAATCCGGACGAACTCGTCAACCAACTTTGCTATTTAATTATGCTGCACTTTGCTTTTAATGCAATATCATGTGCTTTCGAAACTATTATATTTGACGACTTTGTTTAAACACTCTTCACATTAAATTTTAAACTATGTGTAGTAGACATACACTTTTACTATCTGCTAATCTCTAGCTTAATAGTAGACTTTATAATCTACACACACTCACACAATTCTTAGACTTTTTTTTCTTAAACAAATGTTAAACCATATATTAGTCACACAGTGCTTATGCGCTTTGTTAGATTTTATTTACACAAACTGGTTCCAACTTTATTGGTTTTTCTATGTCCTAAGCGGCGTACAAAATAAAAACTTTAGCTTTGCTCCAACCGGGCACGTCAAAAATCTATAGAAAACTGTTCAACAAAGCAAAATCAGAAAATTCACTAGGGTTGCGTGTTGATTGTTATTTTGCAGCTACAACGGCAACTCTGAATACAAAGCAAAGTCGAACTAAATTGTATTTAGCACTAAAATACATATACTGGAGTTGTTATACAAAATATTAACGTTTACCTCAAACAATTTTATTATTTATTTTTGTGTCTCCAATATAAAATATTTTCGTTTTTTTTAAATAAATCAAAGCACATACTGATTAAATATTATTTATTATATTTTGTTTTTTACGAATCACCCGGTATTGGGAGCAAAAATTACAGCAAACACAATTAGATTTATATATCAGAATAGTTATAAAATTATTGATCAGAAATTGAGTCAATATATAATATTTGCTACATATAGGTTAATATTAATATTTACAACATAGCAATATTATTAAATTGATATTTTTATTAGTTTTTGATCAGTTGTTTTTAATAATATGAGATATCTATTAAAATTGTGAGCCTTCATATGAAACATTTTCCAACACTGCTGGGTTTTTAACCATCAGTCAAAACAGCTGATCGGCAAATAAGCATTCCTTGCAAATTTTATCGCATTTTATACGATTATGTTATATTTGTTAAAAAAATAATTTATGTTCAGAAATTTTGTTTAAATAATAAAATGACACTTATTGATAAACCACTGATTACAGTGGATATAGATTTTGTAAGTATATCAAACGCGGAAAGTCTTATTTTTATTTTCGGCGGCCGTATGTTAATGCCAACTTTCACTGCTAAACTTAAAATCTTTTCACAGCCTGAGGAGGATGTGCCCTACGAGGAGGAGATTTTGCGAAATGCTTATTCGGTGAAACATTGGCTTCGTTACATTGAACACAAATCCAAGGCGCCCAATTGTGGCGTAAATATAGTATATGAGCGCGCGCTCAAGGAGTTGCCGGGTAGCTACAAAATTTGGTATAATTATCTACGTACACGTCGTAAGCAAGTGCGTGGACGCCCACTCAATGATCCAATGTATGATGAAGTGAATAATACTTTCGAAAGAGCACTTGTGTTCATGCACAAAATGCCACGCATTTGGATGGATTATGGCGTTTTTATGACGACGCAATGTCGCATTACGCGTACAAGGCACGTGTTTGATCGCGCTTTACGTGCATTGCCCATTACACAGCATCATCGTATTTGGCCGCTTTATTTGAAATTTGTGCGACGTTTCGATATACCAGAAACAGCATTGCGCATCTATCGGCGCTACCTGAAACTATTTCCGGAAGATGCTGAAGAGTATATAGAGTATTTAATTGATGTCGAGCGCTTAGATGAAGCTGCACAGCAATTGGCTTCAGTGGTGGACAATGAGCATTTCGTGTCGAAGCATGGGAAGTCTAACCATCAGTTGTGGAATGAGCTGTGCGATTTGATTTCGAAAAATCCCGACAAAGTGCATTCATTGAATGTTGACGCTATTATACGCAGCGGCCTCAGACGGTTTGTATATGTAAATATTTATGTTATTTATGTATCTATTCGTTTTCTTTTATCTAGTTACACTGATCAGCTCGGTCATCTCTGGAACTCTTTAGCTGATTACTATGTGCGCTCGGGTCTCTTCGATCGCGCACGCGATATTTATGAAGAAGCAATACAAACCGTGACCACAGTGCGCGACTTCACGCAAGTGTTCGATGAGTATGCTCAATTCGAGGAGGTATCCTTGAATAAACGCATGGAAATGGTGGCGAACGATCCACACGCCACCGAAGACGACGACATCGATGTTGAACTGCGCTTGGCACGCTTCGAGTATCTCATGGAGCGACGTTTGCTGCTATTGAATAGCGTGCTACTGCGTCAGAATCCACACAATGTGCATGAGTGGCACAAGCGTGTAAAGTTGTACGAAGGCAAGCCACACGAAATAATCAATACATACACCGAAGCCGTGCAGACGGTGCAACCAAAGTTGGCGGCGGGAAAACTACATACATTATGGGTGGAATTCGCTAAATTTTACGAATCCAATAATCAAGTGGAGGACGCGCGTGTGGTTTTTGAGCGTGGCACTGAGGTGGAGTATGTGAAAGTGGAAGATCTAGCGGCAGTGTGGTGTGAATGGGCAGAAATGGAGATCAGGTGTGTTATAAAGTATATATTTTTCCAAAAAATTTTCTAATTATATAACTTTTGATATCTGTTGTTAGGCAGGAGAACTTTGAGGGCGCTCTACGTTTGATGCAAAAAGCCACCGCAATGCCGAAACGTAAAGTGGCCTATCATGACGATACCGAGACAGTGCAAATGCGTTTATATCGCTCGCTGAAGGTGTGGTCCATGTACGCCGATTTGGAGGAATCTTTTGGTACCTTCAAAACATGCAAAGCTGTATACGATCGCATAATCGACTTGAAAATCTGCACACCGCAAATTATCATTAACTATGGGCTCTTCTTAGAGGAGCACAACTACTTCGAGGAAGCTTTTCGCGCCTATGAAAAGGGCATTGCGCTCTTCAAATGGCCAAATGTCTATGACATATGGAATTCTTATTTGACAAAGTTTCTCAAGCGTTATGGCGGTACAAAATTGGAGCGTGCACGTGATCTTTTCGAACAGTGCCTGGAGAATTGTCCGCCTGAGCATGCCAAGTACTTCTATCTGTTGTATGCTAAGTTGGAGGAGGAACACGGTTTGGCGCGTCATGCTATGGCCGTCTATGATCGCGCCACCAGCGCCGTCAAGCCCGAAGAAATGTTCGACATGTACAACATATTCATAAAGAAAGCCGCGGAGATCTATGGGCTGCCGCGTACGCGTGAAATTTATGAAAAGGCCATCGAGGCATTGCCCGAGGAGAATATGCGCCCGATGTGTGTGCGCTTTGCGGAGATGGAAACGAAGCTGGGCGAGATTGACCGCGCACGCGCCATTTATGCGCATTGCTCACAGGTGAACAAATTTATTATATTTCATTTTAATTGTATTTACATAAATATTTTGCGTTCGCCATCCACCCACAGGTATGTGATCCACGCATAACCGCCGACTTTTGGCAAACCTGGAAAGAGTTTGAGGTGCGTCATGGCAATGAGGACACAATGCGCGAAATGTTGCGCATCAAGCGCTCCGTGCAGGCCACCTACAACACGCAAGTGAACATGATGGCCGCACAGTTTCTCAATCAACCAACTGGCGGCGGTGCCAACGCCGAGAGCGCTGGCGATGCTATGCGTCTGCTCGAGGCTAAGGCAGCGGCAGAGCAACAGGCACGCCAACAGCAAACGCTTAAGCCGCAAACCAGCAGCAATATTATGTTTGTGCGTGGCGAGACGCAAGGTGGCAACGCCAAGGACAAGGTGGTGAATCCGGATGAAATCGACATTGGCGATAGCGATGAAGACGAGGACGAAGACGGCGACGAGGAGGCTGAGGGCGTTGCAAATGGCACACAAAAGCGTGGCGGCAATGAGGAGAACGTCATTTCGGCGAAGCGCTTGCGCATCGAACAACAAGCCATACCGGCGAAGGTGTTTGGCAGCTTGAAAAAGCCCACCGATGATGATGATGATGATAATGAACAGGAAGCAGATTGAGTGTCGCACATTTTATTGATTGTAGTAAATAAAATGAAATAAATTTTAATTACAAACAAATGTTTCAATAAATGTTTTATACTCTCGCAACGGTACATACCTATACGCAACGTCTATGTATCGTATGAAATAATATTTCAGTTTTTGTTTGGACTTCCGTTGTTGTTGTACCGCTTATCTAGACCCCTTCTGGGGGAAAGTAAATATATAATACAAATCCGGATCAGTTCCGATTACTAAGACCGTGGGAACGGACAGTTAACTGTTGTTGTTGTTGTTGTTGTTGTTGTAGCGACAGAATGCATTCCTGAATTAATTTCGAGGAAACTGTCCTCACTTAACGGTAGGCCAGGGAAACGAGCTGTTTCGACAGGTTGGGACCACAGAGAGGGAGCGTTAAGTGAGTTGGTTTCATGAGGCATGCAAAGAAGTGATTAGTGTCATCCGGCACTAAGGTTCTTTAAGTCAGGGTCTATAAAGAGTAAAGTAATTCAGGCTTTGCACTGCGACCTATGGTCTAGTGTGTCCTGTATAGAACGCGACAAAGAGACGGAATTTGTCTTGGGAGAGGTTGATCATATTGCCAAACCTTGCAAGTTTGTACCCTCCCAGTAGTAGCCTGGCGTGGCGCAACCTGCTGCTTGCTGCCAGTGACGTTCTCTCCTTACTCGCTCCTCCGTGCGGATCAATTACTTTATCGTAATCGCAATACAAGGTTCTGACCCCATTATCCTTTACGCTGCCGCAGAGCGGGCTAGTTCGTCTCATTCGCCAGCTCATTGCCGGCTAACCCTGCACACTGACTTATAGCAAAAACTTCTGCTTGAAAGATGCTCGGAAAACGTCCTTTTGGTATGGATAATTTGGTATGCGGTCTCGCAATGCCTGCCCCCAATGCCTACCGTCAGTGTGCTAATGGATAGTGCTGCCCCTCAGTAGTAGGTCGAGCGTGAAATCATTCCACTCCGCCCTACTGCCGAGAGTTACTGTAAACTTCTTTGTAAAGCTTACACTCTTCGTAACGCAGTCGCTTGGAGAGACCAGTGGGATGTTGTTGTTGTTGCTGTAGCGGCAGAAATCTGTCGAGTAGACAGTCCTTGGCCAGAAAAAAATCTGGGTCCGTTCCGGTTACGTAGACCTGACTGTTATGAAAACGGGGTCAGTGGTGTGTCTTCTCCTAATACCTTCATTTCTTGAGACGACATTATTTTCCCTTTGCAAAAACCCTCTACTGCCATGAGTAGCGTGGTATGTTTCGCTACCTGTTTGATCTCTAGATGCTGCGGTGTGAGCTCCAGCATGACTTGCTTCGGTTGGGCAAGTGCGCATTGCCCCTGAAGCGCAGACGGAGGTGAGTCTTTGCAGGTGCAACCTTACGATCTTGGTATACAGCCACATGATGATACCTGGCTTGCAGCACCAGGATCTGCCGGCTAGGCGTCTGCATATCATGAGTGTCTTGGTGGCTCTGGACAGTGTTAGTTCTACGTGCCTATGCCACCGTAAGATTGAGTCTAATGTGATAGTCTAGAAATTTGACCGCTTTAGACATCTTCAACTTCCTGCCACCTAATGTTAGGTGCCTCAAGCCCGGAAGAGATCTTCGCTTTGTAAAAGGGACGATGGTTGTTTTTGTTAAGTTGATATTTAACCCTATCGTATTGCACCCTCCCTTTGTTAGACTTAAGCCTCTTTGAACTATGTCGTAGAGAGTGTTCTTATGACAATGTCATCGGCGTACCTCTGCCACCGCATCCACTTGTTTGTGAGCAACTCAAAGAGCTCATCTCTTACTAGGCTCCATAGTAGGGACGATAGAACTCTACCCTGTGAGCAGCCAATCGTGGTACCAAGACTTGATCTTACTCTCCCCCAAACAGGTTTCAGCTATCCTAGTACGCAGTACAGCCTCTATCCATCTGCATACTGGAGTCGCCACATTCCTTTTCTCCAGTGCCTTTATGATGCATACTGGGAGAGAATATTATTAGAATATTATTCCAGTTCGTCGAAGGAATGTTCTCCTGATGTTCCTAGGAGGCGGCTCCGCTTCAAATAGGTGACCGCAGGCTGACTTTCGTCTCTCCGCTCATGATTAGATTATCAAAGTGCGGCTTGGTTCCACAATTTTCTCTCAACATATCGAATATTCGGTTGACTTTCTAAGGTATATCGATTATTATCACAGAAATCTTAACCAGAACATTGTTCTTCGCATAAGTTGATACCGAATCGTAAAAGGCAATGATCGGCATATACCTTTTCATAGCTCTCATACACCCAATAAAGTGAATTTCCTTTTTCCTGTTGACTTTATTTGCCAACGTACCGGCGAATCAAGGTCAATTAGTACCAAAACTGGGTATAGTCGGTCCATAACCACGCCCACTAACGCATACTACCACCTAATTCCATGTTTGGTATTTCGAAAAAATTTACGTTTCTTCATTTTTAGAATTTGCGAGTGCATTTAATTCGTGATTCCGCGCTTACGTATCTACCTTACTTATATATATATGTATATATATTTTCCCGTAGTTCCTAGGTGGAACATAGGGCCTCAATTTGACCTAATTTTACTGTTAGAGAGTTGAAATTATTCACAGTGCTGCCACTAATTGAAGCCAAATGAGTGAAAACCCGCCTAACAGCAACAACAATATGCCATTTTTGAGTAGATTCCGATGTGAGTACGCGGCGCGATTGCAAGGCATGTGTCCTTGCTGTGAATCACAGACACACACCTCTACCTCCAAGCCGGAAATGTACTTCTGTCGATAGCAACCGCTGCTGGCGTTCACCTTCGCGCACATATAAGTGATGTTTTGCACTGAAAATGAAGAAGCAGAGTTGCACAGCGTGAAAGAAAATGCAAAATATATTTGTATAACGGTATAACCCACCTCCCTTGTTGTAGGTGTATGTGTATTTGACGCACGTCTCTCCCGGCACCATGGGGCAACCAAAAGCGTTCGGCTGTTTGTAATTATGACGCCACAAATCGACTGTGTCCGGTATGGCATCATTATCTGCAGATGTCATGACATGGAAAAAAATGTCAAATAAGAAAAAACATTTAATGAAGAAAATATAGCAGGCGGAGCTGAGAGTGTACCGTGGATTCCCAATCCGACGCCGTTTGCATCAACTCGGACTGACGTATGGAACGACTTGGCCATTTTACGTCGAGATCTTAAATTGAAAGTGTACAAAATGCAAAACTGAAGCCGCTTGATATTTCCAAGCAACATCGCTTCACTCTATAGGCTCTTGAGAAGTTCCAAGAATATCCGACGTTTTCGAGCCAAATTTTGTTCAGCGATGAGGCCATTTCCGGCTCAATGGGTATACAAACAAGCAAAATTGTCACATTTGGGACAGATAACAACCTGAAGAGCTGCAAGAGCTGTCATTTCATCTAGAAATACTGTGGGGATATGCAAAGTCTAAAGTCTACACGAACAATCCCGCTTCGATTCAGGCTTTGGAGCAAAACATCACGCGTGGCATTATGTGGAGATTAATATGTTACCTTAAATTTCGAAAAGATTCCAGCCGTTTCCTTAGTTTATATGCCAGATTTATGCTATAGTGGTCCGATATCGGCGGTTCCGACAAAAGAGCAGCTTCTTGGGGAGAAAAGGACGTCTACAAAATTTCAAAAATATATCGCAAAAACTGAGCGACTCGTTTTCGTATATACAGACAGACAGACAGACCCACAAAGCTAACTCGACTCGGCTCGTCATGCTGATCATTTATATATACTATATATGTATATATATTTCAGAAGGTCTCCGACATTTTCTTCGGCTTTTATAAACTTTGTAGCAAACTTAATTAAACCTTAAGGGTATAAATATTAAAAGCAACAACAAAACTTCTCAATATTCGGCTCTAGTCGGAACTATCAACTCTTACATTGCACTCACCTGTCGCCACTAGCGGTCGTCGACACGGCACATTTTTGAAGTCCTCACGCAAGTGCTCACAAGTCAAACCGCCAATGTGTTTCTTGTCTTGATACGGACCGATCCAGGTGAAGCGAAAACAGTAAGGATCTGGTGAAACAGTTGAATTTATTTACACTTTTGCACTTTTTCGGCCTCCAACTTACATTCAACTTGTGCATCGTCGCCTGACACAGCGCCGGCAAGGGCCAAGCCGATAAGTATGCGCAGCATTATTGCCACTTTCTGGTGCGGGTCGGGGTCTACAAACAATTGTGCACACATCGGAATTTGAACATCACAAATGCAATTGTAATTGCTAACTAATGGCCAAGTGGCAGTCGAGTGCTTAAAATACTTGAAGAATCGCAACGCGCTTTTTTGCACTATTATCTTGATTATATATTTATGAAACGCACACAAACTTGTACATATGTATGTATGTATGTATGTCTGATAACTGTCTTATTGTCGTACGATTCATCATTGATTTTATCTTATCAAATTTGATGTTGAACGCGAAGTTGGACCTCTCTTTATTTACCACTTATTGATGCGGGATTTATTCACTGGTGGTGGTTGTTGTTGTTGTTACAACTGTTGACTTTCATTGTCAGTAGACGATAATGTAGAACGGCTCAAACAGCGGCTATATCACCGACTGTTGCTGAAAAGACAGTCCATCAGTGGCTCTAAACTGCATTCGTTCCGGCTAAACGAACCGTTTACCGTAAGGACAGATGTACGATCTTGTTGTGGTTGTTACACGAATATTCTTTGGTCATAAGAACACAAAATTTGTCAACAACTTCACGTTATGGTAGTACTAAATGAAGAAGACACATCTTATGGGTTAGTTCAATAGTATCATTAATTGTCACATTGTTGGGTTTGAGTCAAAGACAAGTCTATAAATTCTTCTTCTTCACTAGCGTAGACACCGCTTACGAGATTATAGCCAAGTTAAAAACAGCGCGAAAGTCGTTTATTATTTTCGCTTTGTGGCGCCAATTGGAGAAACCAAGCCAGGTCCTTCTCCACCTGATCTCAAAACGGAGTGAAGGTCTTCCTCTGCTTCCACTGGCGGGTATTAAATCGAAAACCTTCGATGAAGAGGTGGTGTGTGTCCATCCTCTTTTCACGCGTCTTTCCTTTCCTTGGTCCGTTCTTGATTTTCCAGGCCTGAAGCTAGACTGATAAGGTCCAATCAGTTTGTTGACGGTGGGCTTTTTCTTTCATACAGTAAGACCGTATATGCGATGTTGAGTGGGCTTATGATTGAGCAGAGTAATCTTAAATTTCAATCGTCGGACATGTTTTCGTCCGACTTGTTCTTCAGACGAGTAATTGCTATTTGAACTCCTTCATGGTCAAGCAATGAAACGTCTGCTTCATCACAATCTATTGGGGAAACAGGTTCACCATCTCCTGATGTTATGCTTTCACTGCCATTTAGCAGGCTGAAGAAGTGTTCCCTCCATTTTCAATATGCTCTCGGCATCAATAACTAGATCCTCTCTGCGGGTTCTAAAAGATTATGCTCCGGTCTAGAAACCTTCTATTAGTCGCCGCATCTTTTCGTAAAATTTTTGAAACATTACTCCTGTCCGCCAGCTTGCCAAGCTCTTCGTACTCACACAATTCGGCATATTCATCTCGCTTCCTTTTTCAACTCTCAGTAGCTATCCCAGCATGCTCGTGTGGTGGTAGGCGAGATAGACTGTCTGTTTCCTCTCCACTGCGGCACGACAGTCCTCATCGTACCACTTGTTCTTGCGATCTTGACGAAGATCCATGGTTTCGCTTGCAGCTGTATGTAAGGAGCTTGAAATACCGTCCCACAGTTCCCTTATACCGAGTTGTTGATGAGTGCTCTTAGAGAGCAGGAGTGCAAGTCAAGTAGAAAACCGTTTCACTGGTGGTGATAATAGCTTCTCGATACAGTACCTGCCCTGTGTTTGTTGACAGGCGTGATTTGCTGTACAGAGCCGATTGCGTATCTCCGCTACAATAAGACTCGACGACTGAGTCTTTCTCGCACCACGAATCCCACACCAAATTTGCGTTCCTTTATATGGCCGCTGTAATAAAGAACCCACACGTCTTCGTTCTTGTCCTTTTCTCGGACTGCGATGATGTCAGCCTTTACTTGTACGAGGACATCAAGCTGGGCAGCGGCATCTTCCAAATTAAGGGACCGGACATTCCAGGTGCATCGTAAATCGTGATCCTTAATGCGTTTGGCGTGGTCGTCTTCAAAAGAGGGTCTCATCATGTTGTTTCCTTTTAATTGGTGGCGTTTTTTGCTTGGCGGTTCCCAAACCCAACGCACAGCTCTGTGGAGGGCTTGGTCTAAGACCGCAAAGCGTTAGCTGTTTGAGCTATATGTAAACGAATCGTTTCTGGCCACTCCCAAGTGAATGGCGCTTAGAGAACTTTCCTTACTTGGGTGAACTTCTACACACGATTCGATCATCCTTTTTCAATTAGTTTCTCCAAATCTTTTGGCTTTGGTGGATAAGAAATTACCAAAGCCACGCTATTGAATGATAGCCTAGGGATGAACTTTTTCAAGGACAAGTAGGATAGTAGATCTCCTACGTTCTAGTCTAGGCCAGAAGGATCTTGTAGTCCCGCAAAGGCTGGTGGTCACCAACGGCTGCTGAGCGCACGATGAAAATGGGGATACAACTAGTTCCCATTCCGTTGGGAGCGAGAGTGCCTCCTCTAGCTAGCTTTTCGGCTATGCAGTTTCCAGCGATTCCGCTATGACCAGACGTTAGTTAAGCTCTGCAGACCATTTGCTAGACTTTATTGTACTTTAGATTTTTTTGCAGTCCGCAGCAATCTTTTTCTCATATACCCTTACTATTTTTCGGTACAAAAAAACATACTTATTTACATTTGAGTTTGTGTGTAAATGTTTGTTACATCCCATAAATCTATTTGTGATTTCACTTGCCAGTTCATGAAATTAATCGCCTGTGATGTTTTATTGCCACAATGCCAATATTTTATTGGTAGGTTGCACTTTTTCTGCGGCGGCTTGCAATACTTCCGCCGGTGGATTTCTTTCTTTTTATTCACTTTTAATAAAATTATTTTTTTCGATTTCATATTGTTTTTTTTTTTTCTTTCAGCTTGACTATTCGTCTGACCGCTTTTCACACCACGTGTGTATTTCTAGTTGATTTGCTTTCCCACAAAGTTTTTTATGCACCCACGAATAACGGGACTTACCGCGCCGGACAACAACAAATGTCCAAAATGTTTATTTTGGTCTTTCATGATTTTTTATTACTCACTATCGAAAATGTACAAATAGGAGGGTTCATAATAGGTTATGAGAGTATGGAATGACGTTTAAAGGGAAATTACAGGGTCCAACCAATTAAAAAATCCATTAATTCGGTTTGGAAAACTATTTTTATTTATTTTAAAGTACAAAATATGTGAAAATAATCATAAATTCAGGACCAATTCACTTTTGCTCGATATGACCACCTTTTGCCTTAACTATGGCCATGAGACGGTCAAAAAACGAATCGCAAGCTGCCCGAATGTGACTTGCCGGTATTTCGGCCCACTCACAGATAATGGCTTTCTTCAGCATCTCGAGACTGGTGTATTTTTTACTTCGGACCTTGCTCTCCAAAATGGCAAAGAGAGAATTATCCAATGGATTCGCATCTGGTGAATTCGAGAGCCATTGTGTGGTCGTAATGAAGTTCGAAACGTTGTTTTTTAGCCATTCTTGGTTCACTCGCGCTTTGTGAGACGCTGCTGAGTCTTGTTGAAACATCCATGGTTTGCGACCGAAATGTTTGTTTGCCCACGGCTTCAAAGCAGCCTCCAGAACACTTTCCTGATAATATGCCTCTGCTCCAGCTGCTGGTGCTGACGCTGCTGCCGAAAAGAAGGAAGAAGCCAAAAAGGAGGAGTCGGAGTCCGAGGAAGACGACGACATGGGTTTCGGTCTCTTCGACTAAACAACTCAACACTAAAGTTGAAACCCTATAAAGTTAATACATTCTTCTTCTACTTTATTGGCGTAGACAACGCTTACATGGTTATAGCCGAGTTTAATTGGAGATTCCAAGTGTAGCCAGGTGCTTCTCCTCCTGGTCTTCCTAAAGGAGTGAGGTCTTCCTCTGCTTCCCTTGCTTTTTGAATATCTGATCAGTTGTTGATTTTCCAGGCTTAAAGCCACATTGGCAAGGTGCAATCAGTTTGTTGACGCTGGACTTTAATCTTTCACAAAATACGCTCGATAGAACCTTATACGCGATGTTGAAGAGGCTCATCCCACGGTAGATGACCTTATCTGTTCTTCGCCGCCGTCTTTGAATAGCTCGGCTGGGAATCCATCGGCTCCGCTGTTTTGTTGTTTTTCAGATTGGTAATTGCTATTCGAACTTCTTCATGGTCGGGCAATGGAACGTCTGCTTCATCGTCATCGATTGGGGAAACTAGTTCACCATCTCCTGGTTTTATGCTTTCACTGCCATTCGCAGGCAGGTTCCACAGGCGTATGCTCCGGTCTTTAAACCTTCTGTTAGTCGCTGCATCACTTAGTAGAATGTTCGAACATTACCCTTATCGGCCAGTTTGACAAGCTCTCTTATACCGAGTTGCTGATGAGTTGGTTGTCTGTTGTGATTGTCACTTCTCGATCTGGTTGGTGACTTTTCGATCCGGAGACAGTCAGGTAATTTTCTATGCTGGAATTTAGTACTACAGATAACCATATTTTATATTACTCATAGAAGACATCTTTGGTCACATCGTCCTCAATCTTTGTCTCATTCATCGCACTTCTTGGATGGCGGTGATGTTGGCCTTTACTCTTACGAGGACATTAACCAGCTGGGTAGCGGCATCTTCCCAATTAAAGGATCAGACATTCCAGGTATATGCCCATAAAACGTAATCCTTAATACGTTTGCAGTGATCGTCATCAATAGGGGATCACTCATGCGAGGCTGTTATGTCTTTTTCATTGGGGACGTTTTTTTAAGTAGCGGGTTCCAAACTCTGCGCACAACCCTCGGGAGGGATGATTCGCCTTCTCACTTTAGTTCGCCTTCAAACGATTTATTATATTTATTATACGATATTTTTTTCTAGGACCGAGAGTCGTAAGCTGCTTGAGCCATACAATGTAAAAGAATCGTTTTGGCCACTCTCAAATGAATGACGCTCAGAAAACTTTCCTCATTTGCGTAAACTTCTACACATCTTTCCTCCATTTGGGAGGGTAAAAAACGAATCCTTTTTGTTAGCTACATACATTGAAAAATTAGTTTACAGACACTTATTCTATTTTTAGTATTTTTCATATGCGCTATTGACGCTTTTAAAATCCATTAATTCGATAAAAAAAATTTACAAACAATGTTGAATACAAAAATTTAGGCATTCAAGTTATCAAAAATCGGATCTCTAATCGGAAATGGTATTATTAACACTAAGTGAGTACCAGCACTACTATCCTTTGACTCTGCCAATCTCAGCCTCTTGCTTCGTTTTCACACGCTCTGCTGCTGACTGCCAGATATCTCAATAAATATTTTCGTGTCAATAAATTATTCAGTCATTTATTGTATTTATTCACATTTTTCTCACAATAAGCCAACTTGGTGTGGCGTAAAAATTGGTGTGTGTCCGAGCATATTGAATGTCCTGTCGGCGCACTGAACGCCAGCACAAGTCAGTTTTGTGACCGTGCAAAGAGAATGCATCTCCCATTGACTGTTTGATTTGTGGTCCGAGAGTGTGGTAGACAAATAGCCAAAATTATTAACAACCATAAATGGATTGTCAGTATTTTATTATTTTGCAATTGCGTTTAAATTTATAGTAAAAGGAGAACAACTTTATGGACCAGGGTAGATAATTTTGGAAAAAAATTATAGTAGGTTGAAACATTTTAAACGTAAAAAGTTAAATATAACAAGAAAAAACGTTAACTTCGGCTGTACCGAAGCTAATATACCATTCACATGTGCATTTCTTTTAGTAACTATGTGTCCAGTTTTTATGGAAGCTATATGCTATAGTAATCCGATCTGAACAATTTTTTCGGAGATTATATTATTACCTTAAGCAGTAATCCATGTCAAATTTCGTGAAGATACCACGTCAAATGCGAAAGTTTTCCATACAAGAACTTGATTCCGATCGTTCAGTTTGTATGGCAGTCCAATATCAGCAGTTCCGACAAATGAGCAGCTTCTTGAAGAGAAAATGACGTTTGCAAAATTTCTCTGAGAGACTTCTTCTTCTTCGTAATTGGCGTAGACACCGCTTACGCGATTATAGCCGAGTTAACAACAGCGCGCCAGTCGTTTCTTCTTTTCGCTACGTGGCGCCAATTGGATATTCCAAGCGTAGCCAGGTCCTTCTCCACCTGGTCTTTCCAACGGGAGTTGAGCGCTATTCGCTTCCACTGCTTCCCCCGGCGGGTACGGCGTCGAATACTTTCAGAGCTGGAGTGTTTTCATCCATCCGGACAACATGACCTAGCCAGCGTAGCCGCTGTCTTTTAATTCGCTGAACTATGTCAATGTCATCATATATCTCATACAGCTCATCCATCCATCGTATGCGATATTCGCCGTGGCCAAAGCGCAAAGGACTGTGAATCTTTCGCAGAACTTTTCTCTCGAAAACTCGCAAAGTCAACTCATCAGTTGTTGTTATCGTCCAAGCCTCTGCACCATACACATAGCAGGACGGGAATTATGAGTGAAGTATGACTTTACTTCTCAATTGCCTACTCAGTCTGATGTAGCTCTTGTTGGCAAGTCTGTCAATAGTGACGTGAGAGCCAAGTCGCGAGTTCTACGGCTGTTTGTTTGATGACAGGAGATATTTCGTCTTGTACTCGTTCACTGCCAGATCTTCCCTTCGCTTCGTTATTCAATCTGGAGAAAGTAGAGCTAAAAGCGGTGGTTGTTGAGTCCACAAATTTCAATATCATCGGCGTACGGGTTGATCTTCAGTTTGATTCGTTTAATCGTTTTAACATCTCGTTAATTACTAGTAATGGTCAGGGGAAAAATAAAGTCAAATGAAGTAGTTTAAGTTTCCTACTGCTTGTTTTGGCAAAGAAAAGAAGATCGTAATCGCAATCCATGCCTGCGGTGACGCCAAATCTTATCTCAATAGCCTATTATAATGGGTTGGTTGGCCGTAAAAATTGCATCACATAAAGAGGATAAACTCCAGAACCTTTGTTGCTGTAGTTTTCAATAAGCACGTATTCTTCAGCAATCAGGCCATTTTCAGTTGTTCCAGGGGCTTAATGCGGCACCACAGTATCATATAACTACATGTTCGTAATGTTTTGGAAGCTCTCAATGTTTTCTCTCCAGCATAGTTGGTAGACATGTCTCTCTGTCTAGTAGAATTATTAATTCATTGATCAAGGTGATCCAAAGAAAAGATGCCTTCTTGCGGGTTGCCAAAGTGATCTGATGAGTGTTGTTTAGCGTATGACTTAATCAGGAGAGTGGGTTATGATTAATGTTAAAAGAAATACAGATATCAGTTACCAGTGCAGCGGTACTAGCTTTGTGGAATAAACCTCTTACGTCAGTGAATGCCATTAGAGTGAATTCTCGCTTTTAGAAGGAACTTTCGACTGTCTAAGCTACCTCAAATTCAGGGTTTGTCTGTGGTGTAACCTGCTCTTCGGAGAAGGAATGATGTTTCAAAAACCCAATAACGCATTGTTTGATTTTTCTATTAAAAAAGGGTGTTCCTATTTAGCAACTCATTTTGGTCACATACATATGTATAAGTGTTTCAGTTTGGTTTGAACCTACTTCTATACATCGGTAGGTCTAAGCCCCGATATTAACTTCGAAGTTGACGTACATGTTGTTGGAAAAAGAGTGTTCAAATATTTGTCATTCCGATACTAGGCCTACTGCACTGTTAGATGCGGAATAAAGTCAACCACAAGTTGAGAAATATTTAAAGTAGATATATGAGAGGATGGAGTCATATGTAGAAGTTCACGCAAGTAAGGAAAGTTCTCTGATTGTCATTCACTTGGGAGTGGCCAGAAACGATTTTTTTACACATGGCTCAAGCAGCTCACGATTCCGGCTTTGACCAAGTATCCTCTGGGTAGCCTAAGAACATCCGTTTGAAGGCGAGCTAAAGTGAGAAGGCGAAACATCCCCTACATAGGGTTGTGCGTTGGGTTTTGGACCCACCACGTAAAAAAACACCCCCAGTGAAAAAAAAACTGAGGGACTAGCTCGTATATATACAGCCAAACGGACGGACGGACAGACGGACCGACATGGCTAAATCGACTCAGCTCAACATACTGATCATTTTTATATATACTTTATAGGGTCACCGACGCTTCCTTCTGGGTGTTACAAACTTCGTGACAAACTTAGTATACCCTGTTCAGGATATAAAAAGGAAATAATGAAATTTAATGGTGAAGGTAAAACCGTACGTGAAAGCGCTGAATGGGTAGCTAATCCAGAGTCCATGATGTAATCAAGAGGTTCCATGGTGAGTTCAGATTGGCCAATAGAAGCTGAGAAGGTAAGGGCAAAATATTATCTCTGCGAGACGAAAGTTATATAATAAAGGAAGTCACAAAAGATCCTTTCAAAACGGCAAAAGAACTTTAAATTTCTTTAAAAACTCGAAGTAGAAAAGATGTCTGTTCTGATACTGTTCGAAATACGTTTCACAAATACGGTTACCATGGTAGAGTTCTAAGAAAAAAAACTTACATTAGCCTTCAGAACAAAAACAAAATTCAGTTTTATCAAAAGCACAAACCTACGAGTGGTACAAAGCCTTCAAAGATGGTACTGGGATCGTTGAAGACATGCCTCATTCTGAACGACTTTCAAACTCTCCAACTGATGAAAAATTAAAAAATTGAAGGATCTGATACTTGAAAATCGACAACTCTGGCGAGTCCGTTCGGTTACGAGGTCTGACCGGAGACTTAATTCTGATACCACGGGGAGCAGTAGCCCTTGGAGGTAACTCCAATCTGCTCATTGGGTTTGGCCCTTTGTGCAGATTCGTGGTGGTTCTGGTTAAAACCCAAATCGCGGGAAGAACTGACCTTGTCAGTTGCATGTGGAGTTGCATTGCAACCGGGTGCCGGACCCAAAGTACGGCAGAGGTTTTAGATGGGCCTCGAACCCTACCAAGGTGGTTAGTGTGCCCATGCCACACTGCCAATTGGTACTGAAAATGATTAGCATTCTTAGGGCGCTGATCAACGCATTGTTTTGATCCGTTGTGCTTTTGAGTGCCGTGGAGTAAGGCTGTCGTCAGCAGGTACCCACTTAAAACACACCTGATGTTGTAATGCGCATAAAGTATAGATCTTCTTCTCACTTAAATATTATTCCTTGTTGACAGTGTGGCCAGTCGGAAGAAATTCGAAGTGTACCACTTCTCGATAATCGAAGAAATCTATATTTTTGATCTGCGCTGGCGTGGTTTTTTTCGACTCGGTTCACTTTTGCTACGATATTCGGTCGAATGATCGTCAGTTTCCGGACCGGAAGCATATATCCAAGACTCATCGCCAGTAATAATAGATTTTGTGACATCCTGGTAGTTGGAAAGCATTGTTCACAAACGTTATCGCGACACTCGAATCTTGTGATGCTGTCCAAGAATGTACTCTATGAGTGGAACTACTATTGAGCTAGACAATGTGCCATCAATTGGAACAAATAATAATCGGAGGGTGCAATATAAGCTATTTAATCGTTCCCAGGTAGGTTTTAGCGAGTTTGGCAACGTGAGGCCGAGCATTATCATGCAGCAGAATCCCTTTTTCCCGTCTCTCCTGGTATTGGGGTTATATGAAATCCAAGTTTGGCGAAAAACCAAAAGTACAAACCACATAAGTAATGCCACTAATGTGCAAACGCGGTTTCTTTTCCAAGTGTCTAGGTTAAGTTTGTCACGTTTTGAATAAATCAAAATCGATCACCACTAACTGATGGAGCCATCTACTGACAAACAGCAGGAACTTAATTGCGCACCTAATATAAAAATATTTTTTCTATTTACGGACTTTTATTTGGAAGGAACAATGTTTTTGGTTGACTGAATTTTTAGTATAAAAAGAAAAAAATAAAACAAGTAAGGAAGGGCTAAGTTCGGGTGTCACCGAACATTTTATACTCTCGCATGATAAAGTGATAATCGAGATTTCATTATAGGTCATTTACATATTTTTCAAATACCGTATTTGCGTAAAGTTTTATTCCGCTATCATCATTGGTTCCTAATGTTTATACTCGTATTATACAGAGAAGGCATCAGATGGAATTCAAAATAGCGTTATATTGGAAGAAGGCGTGGTTGTGAACCGATTTCACCCATATTTCGTACATGTCATCAGGGTGTTAAGAAAATATTATATACCGAATTTCATTGAAATCGGTGTAGTAGTTCCTGCGATATGGTTTTTGGTCCATAAGTGGGCGACGCCACGCCCATTTTCAATTTTTAAAAAAAGCCTGGGTGCAGCTTCCTTCTGCCATTTCTTCCGTAAAATTTAGTGTTTCTGACGTTTTTTGTTAGTCGGTTAACGCACTTTTAGTGATTTTCAACATAACCTTTGTATGGGAGGTGGGCGTGGTTATTATCAGATTTCTTCCATTTTTGAACTGTATATGGAAATGCCTGAAGGAAACGACTCTATAGAGTTTGGTTGACATAGCTATAGTAGTTTCCGAGATATGTATAAAAAACTTAGTAGGGGGCGGGGCCACGCCCACTTTTCCAAAAAAATTACGTCCAAATATGCCCCTTCCTAATGCGATCCTTTGAGCCAAATTTCACTTTAATATCTTTATTTATGGCTTAGTTATGACACTTTATAGGTTTTCGGTTTCCGCCATTTTGTGGGCGTGGCAGTGGGCCGATTTTGCCCATCTTCGAACTTAACCTTCTTATGGAGCCCAGGAATACGTGTACCAAGTTTCATCGTGATATCTCAATTTTTACTCAAGTTACAGCTTGCACGGACGGACGGACAGACGGACGGACGGACAGACAGACATCCGGATTTCAACTCTACTCGTCACCCTGATCACTTTGGTATATATAACCCTATATCTGACTCTTTTAGTTTTAGGACTTACAAACAACCGTTATGTGAACAAAACTATAATACTCTCCTTAGCAACTTTGTTGCGAGAGTATAATGAGTGAAGTAAATGAAAATGCAGTGATTTGAATAATCAGTTTTTCAAATGTCAATATTTTTTACTTATTTCCCAATTGACCGCCGAATGTCAACACAATGACCGCTCATAAATCCACGCAGCTTCCTCCCGGGCAAATTGCATAATTCACCACTGACAACAACAACAATTTACTACTTCCTTGTATTTCAACATCCGCTTCAATATTTCACTCTTCGATGCACACAACCACACAAGCAAATGCATACAAAGCTCGGCGATGTTGCTGCGCTGAATCACTCCCAACGGTCTATTTAATTCTAATTGTTTCGATTGTTTGTCAAGGAGACCAAAATATTTACGTTGACGCACAGAAGGGGCAAAACAATTTTGCCCTTTCCAATTGCACACATACACGCACGCACACAAACAACTAACAAGTAAAAATAAGTCGAAAAAAAATCTCAGAAAATATTACAAAAATGCAACTCATTTCATCAGCAAACATCAAATGATTACCGGCGCTGTGCACGCACACATATATATGTAAATACTCGGTATACTCACAAAGTGAGTACAAGTAACAATTTCAGCTAACGACCGTTATGCGTCGTCAGTTATACCGTGTGATTGCACAGCGGCATGCAGGCACAGTGGTATTTACCATGCCCGATGAATGGACGGAGCTTTTTGGGCTGTTAAGCTTGATTACAATTTTATGGAGAGTCTAGGTATATGCTTCTGGCTCTTACCAATAGAAGCTTAAATGGGAAGACAGAGTCTCTACTACAGCTCTGCTTATTTTTTGTTCTGCTGGTTGCTCTGAATTACATATCTCAAAGACTTCTTTGAACCCATTTCTTTGAGTGGCTTTCTGCATTCTATTGTGCCCTCTCCTGTTATCACAACACTACGTTTAACTCAGTCAACCCAAACAGGTTTAGTAAATGCCTGATAGCCTGATACCTTCTTGCGATTGCGTGGAAATCAATAAGTATGTGCCCTTGTGTCCTACAAGCTGCCTTAATTTGTTTCTGGTAAGAGCGTCTAGTTTCTTGAACCATTTTGTATCGAGCTTTGCCCGAAACAGCATCGTCTGTCGAGGATGTTGCGCTTCTTGCCAGTGCCGTTTCCTACTGGTCGTTTCTTCTTTCCGTAGCTACTCTCGTAAATTATGGGGGCTCACAGCGGCGAACGGTTCCGGTCCTATCTGACTGGTTGCAGAGGCTTCTTTTACCACAAGATCAGCCAGCTAATTTCGGGATTGATGCTAGTAGGACAATGTTTTCAATGGCAGCCTTCCTAAACAATCTTATGCCCTCCAGTATCACTGTTGATTTGATTTCAACGGTCTAGATTGCCTGAAGTGCCGTTTGACTATCACTGACAGTGGCAATTCCTTCAGCGCGATAGTTTTTCTCTAGAGGAATCTCTGCATATCTGCTTCTGACATAGACCACACCTTAAAAAATGGTTGCAAACCTGTCCATGAGCACTGACAGTTTTGTTCGTAGTTCCACTATGCCAGCCCCAATTCCATCTGGCGTTTTCGAACCGTCTGTACACGATGACATTGTGTTTCTATGAAGGTACTCCGCAAGGTTGGAGTTCTCTCATTCACTTTTGTAATGGTAACGTTGTCTCTAGGAAAGAATGTCTACGAAGGATTCTCTCCAATGACATACTCTTTCTGAGCGCTTATTTCTCCGTTCTTCTTCTTTTCGCAATTTGGCGCCAATTCGAGATACCAATTGCAGCCAGATTTTTCTCCACCTGATCTCTCCAACGTCACATAACTCGTACCGCTTATCTTTCCACTGAATGCGATATTCGGCGTTGCCAACACGCAAAGGACCATAAATGTTACGCAGAACTTTTCTCTCGAAAACTCGTAACGTCGACTCATTAGATGTTGTCATCGTCCATCCCTCTGCACCATATAGCAGGACGGGAATAATGAGAGAGTTATAGAGTTTCGTCGTTCGTTCCTTGTTCTTTGCAAGCTCTAATCATAGCAGGGCTTCAATAGACCCTTAATCCGATTTTTGAATTCGTCATAATACTTTTAATTATCATTACTCACTGATTTATCTCTCCGTTCTCACGACTGTCGAGTTTACGTAATTACTCATAAGACTAGGTTTATAAACAGCAAATAGTTTGTCAGCATCTCAAAAATCTATCGGGATTATTATATTGCTGTGGCTATAACATTGTCAACTGATTCATCTCTAGCACTTATTTGTTCCTATTCCCATTAGTAAGGGCAAGCTATCAGAGTAACTTGGGTCAATTATGTATTATGTGATTGGAGGTTTGAGTATCGGAAAAGTACTGGGAGGTTTACTGAAGTCAGTTAAAAGTAAAAAAGGGGCGAAAGTATGGGCATGGCTGTGAGGTCAAATGGGACTCTTTTATATATCTGAAGGAGTTAAAAAATGTCGAGTAATAAAGAATTTTATATTTATTGTGACGAATGTACAACGAAATGCGAATACTTAAAATGGATAAGGACAAATATCTATGTAAGGAACACGATTTCAACTTCAAATATGAGTTTAACCTATCATATCTGGAACCTGTCTAGTTTTGAATAATTTCTACCAACGTTTTTGTCATTTTTAACACACTGTGCTACTATGTATTTGACATTCATTCCAGCACTCTGTCTTAATAGCGTCCAAGCGCTCCAATTTCAGCTCCGACAACAGATAATCTCGACAATTTTTTGTAAGCTCCCGCCAATTTGCTTTTCTCGTTTGGCTTTTTATTTATTTATTCATGTTTTTTCCAACTTTTTGCTTTGCTCTACATCATCGCATTTCACTTTGCAATTTTTATTGCCATTTATTTGCTTAACGATGTGGCAATGTAGGGCCAAGTCAATCCACAGCACTTACGCGAGTACAGTAAGGAGTACTCATTGAGTGTAGCGGTGGCAAAAGTAGTCTCGTTTATGCGCTCTCTTTTGCTTTTTTGGCACATCGATTTTGTTGTTTTATTTATTTGATGCCTTGTCTTGCATTACAAGACATTCTTAACTGTAAATATGACATTGCTAATGATGCGCTACGGTTTGAATGACGTTATAAAAACAAAATAAACTTTGATACAGTAAGTTTTTTTTACTGTCTTTGATATTCATTAAATAGTAGACACATAAAACAGTTATTCTTCTTTTTATTTTGATTAATTCTGGGAATTCACATCACTATTTCCTGTAGTCTTAACTTATACTTACTTACAGTGAAACTATCAAATTTTATATTTTTTTATTATACCAGGAAAATACTCAACATTATCGCTGGAGGTTAGGTTGGTTAAAATTTTGTCTCTCATTTCTTTTATTTACCAGCTTCAGGAAATAGTCTCTATGCTTACGATTTGCACATTTTTACATTATTGAATTAAGGTGTGTTCAGACTGTGCAAGTAAAATACTTTCAGAAAGTCAGTAAAATCCTTCGAAAGTGAAATTTATGTGGACAGTGGAACTAATCAAGGAGTCATGTACGACAAAAAAATAAGTGAAAGTACCCCTGATAAAATACAGTTTTAAACGATTTATTTGATATATGTTCAGCTCAACATAGTCGACCTGTCTCAATATGTTTGAGGCTTAATTAGCTACTAATTTGGGTCAATTTGATGGTCGAGGCTGTTTTCTTTTTTTCATTGGTTGTGTTTTTTACGTGGCTGGTCCCAAACCCTGCGCACAACCCTGGGGATGCATGGTTCACCTTCTCACTTTAGCTCGCCTTCAAACGGATTTTGGCTACCCAGAGGATATTTTGTCTAAGACCGGAAGCCGTGGGCTGCTTGAGCCAAATGTAAAATAATCGTTTCTGGATGCTCCCATGAGAATGGCGCTGAGGAAACTTTCCTCACTTTTGTGAACTTCTATACATGGCTCCATCCTTCTGTCTTTATGCCGCTATGTCTCAATTTGGTATCCCCTCAAATTATGTGTAAACTGACATTGAGAGATACCGAAAGCTCCGTCAGGATCGGGAAGGACGAACGAGGTTCAGACAAGGTCTTATAATCTTTTGCGGAAAAGAAGGATGACCTGTATGAGCTATACAGCGCCATTGACATAGTTCAGCAAATTAAGGCTCCGTTGGCTAGATCATCTCGTCCGAAAAGATGAAAATACTCCAGCTCTGAAAGTATTCGACGCAGTATCCAACGGGGAAAGCAGAGAAAGAGGACCTTTACTCCGATGACCCGATGGAGAAGGACCTGCTTACACTTGAAATCTCGAATTGGTGCCGAATTGCGAAAAGAAGAAACGACTGGCGCGCTATTGTTATTTCGGCTATAACCGCGTAAGCGGTGTCTACGTCGCTAAAGAAGAAGAAGATTATTATCCTCCTCGCGGGTGCTGACAGGGCAAAGGGCGTCGTTGGGGTCGGGGGAAGTATAAATGCTTCTGCCATTGTTAATGAAATACTTGGTGGTGGGAAGAATAAATTAGGGGTAGAGGCGCCTTGAAAATAAAACTATATATATGTACCTCTGTTGTAAAGGGAGGAGTGAAGAATTGGACCTTAACACCAGTGGCGTAGCTAGGGGGGAAAGGGTCTTGTAAATTTACTATCAAATTCCTCAAAAACCTGTGAGAATTTTGGACTTCAGAATTTGTGGCTTTTAGCTAAATTTTATATACTTAATATCGAAGATATTTTGTAAAAATTTACTTTTGTTCGAACCACTTCATGAAACTTGTAGGTAGGTGATCAAAACCCTAGCCCCGGGCGCCCTGAAGCTGTTAGCAACGCTACAAGCTTAACACGAGGGGTCTTGGTGGCAAAGGTTGTTGGTTTTGATAAAGTGGCCCATGTCAAAACCCAGCAATGACTTAGCTGCGAAGTTATTTACAAAGTGGTGGTCAAATTCCATGAATGACTTAGCTGCAAGTGAAGAAAAGTTGGTTTTGCCTACAGGAAAATGGAGGAAAGTCGAGTGTACCACGAGTCGCGATCGAATTCCCCTCTAAGGAACCGAAATTTACGAACCGGATAGAGGCGGGGATTGCGATCATAAGAGAGCTGTCCACTAAAAACGATACAGCAAGGCCGGCTAAACTATCGAAGCGAAAGACAACTCTGTTATGCTTAACATCACGTTCGATCAAGAGAAAGTTTCAACGTCCAGGGCAGTAGCAATGGGCAGCCAGATAGCCAAGAGACACTTAAACGTGGCGCTCATTGATCGGAGCAACCCGCTAGGCCAGATTTTTCAGGAGCAGTGGAACTGAAGCTGCTACCTGTAGAAAAGAAAATATCCGACAATTCAATGAATTCGGAGGCCTCCACGTTTAACCTAATTCCGTACATCAGGTAATCTCCAAAAAAAACAAAACACTTGCGATGTGCGCACGTCCCTTAAGACTACATTTTTCTTCACCTGTGTTGTTTGTGCGAAACGTTCAACCCTTCGGTGTCAAACCTGAGATTGTGAACCTAGCAAGCATCTGTTAAAAAGAAAGCAATAACGGTTAGCTCGTGCGACCGCTCAATGCACGCACAACTCAACACCCTCCTCTGCCACCACACTGCAAACAGCTCATCACTTACGAATTCTTCGTAGTCTTCTTCGCAAGCATTTCACTTTTATTTGCTCTTCATCGCGAATGTGTTTGCATTGCAGCCATACAAAACTGCGCTGTTACCGCTGCGAAGTAGAATGAAGTGAATTTTAAGTGGAATAGGGTTGCCAACGCCGGATCAAAGCGTGTGTTTGTATGTAAACAACAACTACAAAGCGCACGGCACGGCACAAACACAAGCAACATCAAGCGTCAGCTGTAATTGTCATGATGCCCGCCAGCGTTCGGTCATTCAATGACTCCCTTTCAAGTTATGACGTCGTTGATGCCGGCAAAGGAGGTTAAAGGTACGAGCAAAGAGTTGCGAAAGTATGCAAACTACTTTCAACTACTAATTTTTCATTCCACTTTCCGTGTTTTTTACTTAAGCGGCTTATTTGCACACCCTTTCAGTGCCTATATGTATGTATGTGCCTGTGTAAGTATGGGTTTACATTTGTCAATATTTGCATTCATAAGTTTTTAGCCCTGTGGCAACACCATTACCGCTGTCGCCGGTATCTATCGTCGTAATCAAGATTTTATGAGTAAGTCTTGAGTTTGTTTTTGTTGTTGTCGCGATCTACTTTATATATTTGTTAAGCTATTAACTGAAATTAAGAATATTGAGGTGGATTACTGACTGGTTTCCTGCTTTTTCTTGGTCAAATATTTGAGTTAATACTTTAAACTTTATTCGGTTTAAACTGTTGGCAATTGTTCGCTTAAATAACTGTGTTCAATTTCAGAACTAGTCGTTAATCGTAATTGTTATTGCGGGGGCAAAAAACTTTCACCAATCCGATAAGCGTGGACTAGGCTTACCCTTAGCAACTTTGGATGATGGCTGATGCGAGTTATATCTCATAAAACTGTCAAATGATGACAAGTGGAGGTCTTGTCTCAATTTTCTTCAAATTTTATAGAATTTACAATGCGATACCATGGGTACGATTGGCGATTACCATGGGTAAAGCGGTAAGTCATTCCTTAACCACCCTTGAACGCACGGTTGGTGAGGTCAAGTCTGGTATCGCCGCCCTGCTAGCAGAGTAGATAGTCATTTCTCTTAAGGAGGCTGCTTTTCGGAGCAGTAAATCTACCGCTACCTTAATGGCAGTAGTTGAAGTCCTACCGAAGTCTGCGAATCATTTGATTTCCAAGCCACCGTCCCATACGTGATAATCGGTCGCACGGTCATGGTAGCCCCAGGATTTACCAGCTAATCGATTGTACACCATTATTGCTTTAGTAGCTTTCACTATGGCAGGTCAACATGCTGCTCCACCGTTGGGTGGAATCCAACGTGAGACCAAGATATTTGACCACATAAGTCATCTCTACCTCTCTGCCCCCAAGGGTTAGGTATCCTGAGGTCGATGTCTAGGAAGGCGCATAACATTAATTTCCCTCCTTCCAGCGAAGTCTGTATCTCCGACGAATTATTAGTTGATCTGCCATGTCTGAAAGCATACTGGTTCGCATGCAGGGGTGCAATTTAAGAGCACGTTCGACCATATTTTATAATCCACGATCTTATCCATACTTTTTAGTAAAAACCTTGGGTATTTATAATGATCCCCTTCGCGGTCATTCATACTTCAGGGATATACGCTAGTGCAAGGCTATCTCTCATCAGCTGAACAAGGTATGTCATTAGAACCAGCTCTCCCTGTTATAACAGTCCTGGAAAGATACCGTCCACCCCCGTAGACTTGAATTTCGCGAACGAAGCCATACCCAAGTTGCATGAGTCCGCAGTAAACAGTTGTTTTGCGACTACCCAATCTAAGCGACATGACTTGTGTTCGATTACGGGTAGACACTGGCCTGGAAGTGCTTTTTCTTCCACGTTGGTCGTATATGTCCCGTCTTTTGATTGCCAAAGCTGTGCCAGTCTTGCCTCTGGCCAGAGCTTTGTGCAGCCTAGCAACTTCTGATGTAGAGGTGACCTCTTAAAGAAGTTCCAAAAGATTTTCTGTTTGGCAGACCTAATTTCTTCGTTGTAGGATGTTAGGTTATATTTCCTCCCAGATCCTCGTACGCTTTTGCCTTTTGAAGAGCCTTTGTACCTTTTTCCTAAGATCTGAGAATTTACTTGACCACCAATGACAGTTGCCTCTGTTGGTGATATTTTATTTGATCACCAAAAACAGTATACTCCAATAGGGACTCACCTCGTGTATTGCAGTCCGTACTGCCCAATTCCGAGTAATGGTCGTTTGCATCACATTTCAAGACCAGAGACAGTTGTGTAGCCAGGACAACGTCCGGCCCTTCGCTATCCTTGACTTGTACAGCAAGCAGGTACTGTGTCACCTTTTCGCTTCCTTGTCGGACAGGGCAACTAAGGGCACTAATCCCCGCTACCTCGTGTGTCAACGGACGCAGATTTTGCCATCTTTGCGCACCTTTGATGCTGGGGAGATACTACTGCCTCTAACTCTGTTTCGCGCTAGAACTTCTGCTACCTCAGTAGTCTTACCCTGCCACAGGTGGCTCAAGTACCACATAAGGTTGGCACCGCTCATGCCCTTTCTTCGAGGGTCATCAAGCCTGCCGGAATCGCTGGCCGCGGGTAGAGGAGGCAATTCTGGATTAGAAGATATCAGCTCTTGGTTGCCGCACTCATGAAGCTTTTGACAACCCGCAGGAGTGATGCCATACAACACCGCTCATGCCGGGTGGGAGATGCCGAGTATGCATTGCGGCTTAAGCCTCTGCATCACGACTAAATACTTCACCAGGTTGCCGGAAGCAGTGGTGCTTCCGGTATCTTGTATCTCCTAATAAATAAAACCATCTCCGTTTAAAGCGTTAGAAGCATAAAATCTTGATATATTCAACAGTTCGGATGACAATCCAAATATTAAAATTTTAAACTCCGTGCACGCTGCGGTCTGATAGATAAATGTAAGAAATTTAAAAATATGTTACTACTTTTGATAAGCGAACATTTTTTGATTTTAAAACTGAAAAATAAATCTTCAGGAATAATACTCGCGAGACCCAAAATACAGTAAAATCTTAAATTATAAACATGGAACTTAGCACCTTCGGAGGGTCATTTCTTATGCTCCAAAATCACTTATAGGAAGAAGAAGCCGAATTATCCACGGGAATCACTTTTAGTCACTAAAGTTTTAACTCAATTTTAATATATTAGGTTTAGGTTGGATATGTACTTTCTTGTTAATATTTTTTCCCTAAATATATGAGAGTAACGTTAAACTACTCACAACAATACTTATTGGCTAAGCAAGTCTGCAAAACAAAGGAAAAGCAAGACAACAACGATTAGAAAAGTGGAAGATAACCAATAAGTGATGATAGCTGCTGGATTCCAAGGCACTTGAAACCCATTGATACCATGTGTCTTTTACCAATTTTATTACATCCGATTTTTAGTGCATTCCTTTCATGTTGCGCTTACTCTTCGGCTATCGAGGCCGGCAAACGATTTGTGTTTCTATGCAATTTAACTCTTAACCGCATGTCCTTGCTGGTGATGCTCGGAGTGCTTTCCTCGGCTTCTTTGCTTTTTTTTGTTTTCTTGTTCGTTTTTTTATGGCATTGTTTGTGTGGATTCTACAGCGCGCTTCCTTGAACCGTCGCTGCAGTGGACCATATCGTTTTACTCTTCATTTGACTGTCTGCCGCTTAACTCTGTGTACCTTACTCCATTGCCTTCTTTTACTGCTGGTACCGTTAGTTTGTGCGCCATTCCAAATTCGTTGCTATGGTTTTTATTTTACCAAATCATGTCTACACATGCATATAGTATTTATACTGTTATTCACACATCCTTGCCACCGGCTGCTTGCTCAGACTCGTGCCGTATAAAACTTTTAAATGTCCTTTCGTTGTGTCGCATCCGTTTCGTGCGATTTCTGCTTTATTTCTCATAGCGCCAAACAAATGTTGGCAATTGTTTTGCCATTTTACTTTGCACCCCTGTGCTGCCGTCTTTGTCGCAATAAAATCGGCATTGCCTTGCGGTTCTTACACTACGAGTACGTTTTTTTTAATCACACAAGCTCCTTCTGCTGCTGCTGAGGCCGCATCCTTGCGGCTGTCATTCGCCACCGCCACCAATTTTGCATATTCGAGTATGTGGAATTTTCATTATTGCCGCTTTGGGGCAAGGCTTTGCCATTATTGCCTGCCCAGTTGACTGGCAGTGTGCTGCTTGCTGTCTTGCGCTTGCCTACCCTCCATCCGTCCGGCTCTGCAGCTGGCGTTTCCTGCTACTCGAGGCAATTTTCTATGGCATTTGGCTTGGTGTTTCACTGTCGTTTGATACTCGCCTCAATTGCAAGCCTTCAATGCCACACCAAAGCGTATTTGTTTCTTTTGTTTTTATATACTTTTTATTTTGATTTTCTACGGCCTCGAGTTGTGTGTCCTGTGATATGGTTGATCTGTGGTGTGGTTGCCGGTAATTTACAATGATTTAAATTTTATGATGATATTATCGCAGTTACTCAGTATGTATGGGCTTCGCATGTCCGGTCCAATTGGTCTACTTGATAAGTAATGAAATGGTGTGAGCGGTTACGTCCTTAGAAAGTTTCGTTTTCAGCTTCTTGTGCCTTATGAGTACACTAAGTTATGAGGCGAGATTTCATTCGCCCGAAATCTGTTACAATGATTCTCATATTTAAGCTTGAGGCTTTTGGAAATGGTAATTTAGGCTCAGACGAGGAGTTATTCAAAACATTTTCTTTAATTTCAAGCCTTACAAATAAATAAAGTTAGAATCCCCTAGAATAATATACAGCTTTCCGGTTGTAGGAGAGCGATACTGATGGTAGTCTTGAGACCAACTAAGAAGACTTCGGAAACTGCGAATCTAATTAATATCTTCCAATATCATCAGCATGAATACGGATAAAAGTTAAGCTGTACTCAAATGAACTTGTCTCAATATCATAAGAGTGGGAATATCTGACTTCCAGTGGTTTCTTGTTGGCTTTTGGGTCACAGACGGAACTCACGCAGTCGGAAAGTCTTTCTGAGACGCTATAAATCTCAAACTATCGTATGAGTTCTTTGGATGAATGGTATTTGCGATTCTTTTTTGACATCCTCGTTTTTGTAAGATTAATCTTGAAATACCTTGGATATCGTTCCCTTATGGCCAACATAATCGCTCTACAGAGCGTACTATTACTCGATCAACCATCTTGAGACCCATCATTTATTATAGCATAATATTCGTCCCGATAGACCACTTCCAGCATGCAGTGAAGAAAATATAGCAGCCATAGCTGAGTGTGTACATGAAGACCGTGGAGAGTCGATTCGGCGCCATTCGCAGCAACTCGGACGTATGGAACAATTTTAGGTTGAGATCTTAAAATTAAAGCGTATAGAATAAAGCTTGAACTGAAGTCCCTCAATCTTCCCAAGGGAAAAGTTCCAAGAAGATCCGACCTTTTCGAGCCAAGTTTTGTGCTGCGATGTGGCCCATTTCTGGCTCAATGTGTATGTAAGCAAGCAAAATTTCCGTATTTGGGACGAAGAGTAACCTGAAGAGATTCAAGAGCTATCATTTCATCCAGAGAAAACAACAGTTTGTGGACCGGTAAAATCATCGGTCCTTATTTCTTTAAAAATGATGCCGGTGAGACAATAGTCTTCAATGGCCACCGTTATCGCGCTATGATAACCGACTATTTGATGTCTGAAATTGAAGCTCGTGATCTCGGCGACAGTTGGTTTCAAAAAGACAGCGCCACTTCCAACACATCAGTCAATGGATTCATTGAGAAAACACTTCGATGTTCAGATAATTTCCCGTTTTGGACCGGTCGATTGGCTACCAAGATCATGTGATATTGCACAGTTAGACTTTTTCCTGTGGGGATATGTAAAGTCTATGCGGACAATCGCGCAAAACAACACGCGTGCCATTCGCCAGTTACCAGTCGAAATGCTTGCACGAGACCATCCGACCGATAGACCATCTAAGACGTAAACGCGGCCAACATTTGAAAGAGATAATCTTCAAAAATAAATGCCAAAGAATGATAATAAACATTTCCCATTAAGTTTGAAGGAATTCTACTGAAGAAACGTTTCTTGGACGGATTGGTATGGGGTCCTTTCTTTCTGCTTATGTGGTTTACGCTGCCACAAGAGCGTTAGATCTGGCTCTTAAAATTTTTAATTCGTCCGCAGCTAGTGGAGACAGAGGATTTTCACATTGGACCAGTGAATAAATCGACGGGTTATTAGTTTCAGAATCAGCTTAGGCTAACCTTAACAAAGAGGTCTAATAAAGTTTGCAGTTTCAGAGCGAAGACTCAATAGCAGACTTCATCTTGTGGCTATAGCTAAAATCTCCTTGCGTACTACTTAATGCTTATTATAGATTAGTTGTTGAAACATATCAGTATATTCTCTTCGCCGTCTTCTTATATAGGAAACGTGGCGTCATTTCATCTATCTTGCTATCTCTCTGTACTTCTACTCTAACCTCAAATATGTAAAATAATATTATGTTAATTTTGACAAATTTTGATATGCAAAGTTGTACACATTGGCAATACTTCATTTCCAACAGGATTAATGAAGCGGCCTTAACAAAAATGAAGCTAAGTTAAGCAAAAAGATGCGCCCATTATAAAAAAAGAGGACTTATACGTGCAGTACACTATGTGTATGTGGCATGCGAGGCGCAATGCTGCAAGAAAGTGCGATTAGATGAGGTATACAACTTAGGGAATCTGTAGCTACCACATTACGAAGCCACGTTCGTACCTCTTCCAGCCATTCACAAAATATAAACATGATGAGTATGAGCACAAAAAAATCGAATGTTGGGAGAGTAAAGATATTTTTCACACATACACATACATACGTTTTTCGCGCTTGCCATAAATATATGTGTGTACTCTTATGAATGTAATGTATTTTTCTACAAACACGAATTAAGAAGGATGATGAGTGAATGAAAAATCAAAAAACAACACGTCTTCAACTATTGAAGGAGGAGTGGTGTCCTTAAAAGATGGTGGGTGTGTCGCCTCAGTGCCGCAGGCTTGTTGGCGTTAGTGGTGATGATGATGCTACCGTTGATGGAATAAGCATGCCTTTAATAACGTCTTAAGTTTAAGAATTCAACATGAAGCTGCTGCCATTTCGGTCTTCGGTGTACTAAGATAATGGCACGTTCTTAATATGCGTTTTAAATAATCACCTTTAAGCATGTTTGTAATAACATTTGTGGTTGCTGTTAGGACTATGAAGCGTTGGATTTTATTGCTGATGGCGATGAGCGAGTGGCATAATTGACAATTACATTTAATTTCGGTAGTTTAAATCAAATTTTAGGTTATAAAAATGCGAGATATAAATTAGAAGGGAGTGGGGGGCTTTTTGAAGGAAAGGTTTCGTTTTTTTCTCTACAACATAAGGAATACGCTCTTGGAATGTTCTTACACATTTTTGGAGCATTAAATAACATTTCCACGGAATCTACTCTGAATGGTACCGAGTTAATAGGTGTTGGCCTTGCTATACAAAGTTTGATCAGAAGCCTCTTGATCTATAATGGGATAAGAGCAGAACAGAACGGCGCTAGAATAGCCGAGAAAGTCTGTAAAGGCACTCCCCAGGATGAAATGCTATCTCCGCTCCTATAGATTTTGGTGGTGAATAAACCTGTAAAGAATGAAAAATGCTGGCATATGTAGGTGGGATTGCCATCTTAAAAGCGAAAATGTGTCTATACACCATTAACAGTATTATTAAGTAGTAATGGTGAACAGGTTTCCGGAAATCTACTTACCGGAAGCCAATGGAAGGGGTTCAGCAGCTCGGCTAGTGCAAGTACTGCTCCCTATAAACCTGATTGACGCTGTAAACTGCGCGGAAAAATCGGCAGGATGGCTACTGACTACAGGGGAATTTAGAAACTTCGGATGTAGCTCAGTGGGTAATGGCTTTTTGGCAAGTACCGATAATGATTCGACTCTTTAATTGGGCACGAACAAACAAAGTATACAAAGAAAGTGGTGGTTGGCTTACAGTTATGTTAGATGCACTTAACGCATTAAATAGTCATAATATTATAGGTCGAATATAGAGGAAAGAGTTGGTGCGTGGATGTACTGTTCGGAGTTAAGCATAAGACCGCAGCATATTTCAAGCAGAGGTCTTTGTTATTGGGAACTCCGCAATGCTAGCCTCTAATACCTTAGTAGGCAACTCCAGAGTTAACATCTACGCTAACAGCTAAGGATCGAGATCAATCAAGGCTATAAACTCGTTTCGCATATCGCTCAGAACTGTATTGGAAAGCAGGGTAGCAGTGTAGAGTGTCGTCAGAAGCAAGCGATTTCTCTCTTTTGGGTGCGAGGTCACAAAGGCATGGAGGACAATGAGAAAGTGGACGAGACTACCAATAGTGGTATACTGTTTTCACCAAAAAACACGATGGACATTGTTTGACCCATGCGCTATCTGTACGATGATATGAACAAAAGTATGGCAAGGAAGTTCAAAACCCGATGGAATTATGTACCTGGGTGCAAAACTGTAAAAGCCATGACCAATCAAAAATGTACAAAACTCTTACTGGCGCTCGATAGAAAGAACTTTAAGAACATGACTGGAAAACTCATTGGTCTGGTGCCTGCATGCGCTTGCAGAATGGGTATGACGAATCAAGAGGACTTCAATAAATGTTACCGGCAGCAGAGAAAAAATGAAGCATCTTTTATGCACTTGTTTCGCTTTGGCAAGGAAACGTTAGTGAGGCCACAGAGTCTGTTAAAATTCAAGTCAAGTGCAGGCATCCTAAAAAAATTACTAATCCTCGTGGACTACGAAAGGAAACTTCACTAGGTATCGCAAAAAATCCAAACTGGTCTAAGCGTGGCTCATTAGCTTTCCAGATTAATATATAGCCTTTGGGCTTTTCAGATCTATTTAATAACGGTCACCGATAGGTTGCGATTTTGAAACCAAATTAAAAGAAAGTCGAACATTACCTTTTAAATTGCTCAAAACCAAGCTTGATGTAACGTCGTGAGCTCCAAACATATTTTTCTTGGGTACCGAGAATACACATATATTTTCTAAGGTTATAGATAATGCTTGGCGAAATAAGAGTAGGGGCACTACATAAGATGTAGTTCCTTCTTGGGAAGCATTCGCCGGTAACCTGTATCAACAAGTGAAGGGTCTCGTCTCAGATAGGAAGCTTTCAGGGAAGCCTAATATCGAGGTGAGAACAAAGAAGGCATGTCATGTACTGCTGCAGAGGAGCCATTCTGGCTCTACGTCGCGATAGTCCGACCATGCTATTGGGTCTTTGTGTGATGGAGGCCATAGCGGTTTTGCAGGCAGCTGTACTGAGCTGGCAATAAAAGGTGCCCTATCTCCGCTATCAGCAGATTGGGAAAGGGTCGATGCGCCACTCTTCTCGTGTGTTTAACTACTGGATAGCTCGGTTTCGTGGGAGCTTGGTAGCGCTAGGATACTATCGGTTCATGCGCTGCCGTAAGATACTTTTGGCCCAAGATCGAACCAAAGTGACCCAGTGAGCTCTTTGCTCGCTGTAGGGCTAACTACTCTCTACTTGTGGAAGTTCTAATAACAGGACATTGTTCAAACGGCGTCCATGCTGTAAGGTTAAGAATTTTACCGGACGCCAGCTGTAGAAGCTGTACGGAGAAGATAAGGGGAAAACACCTCAACACTTCCTTCTTGATTGTTCGAGTTTGCGAGATCAAGGCTTAAATACTTGGAAGCTCACACTTTTAGATATACCACCGAAGTTGTGGGAATACAAATTAAACGCAAGAGCTATTTTGTATTGACCACCAGTTTTTATACCCTGAACAGGGTATATTAAGTTTGTCACGATGTTTGTAAAACCCAGAAAGAAGTGTCGGAGACCCTATAAAGTATATATATAAATGATCAGTATGTTGAGCTGAGTCGATTTAACTATGTCCGTCTGTCTGTCTGTCTGTCCGTCCGTCCGTCCGTCCGTCTGTATATATACGAACTAGTCCCTCAGTTTTTAAGATATCTTTTTGAAATTTTGGAAACGTCATTTTCTGTTCAAGAAGCTGCTCATTTGTCCAAACGGCCGGCCGTTATCGGACCACTATAACATATAGCTGCCATATAAACTGAACGATCGGAATCAAGTTCTTGTATGGACAACTTTCACATTTGACAAGATATATTCACGAAATTTGGTATATATTATTTTCTAAAGGCAACAATGTAATCTCCGAAGAAATTGTGCAGATCGGTTAACTATAGCATATAGCTACCATACAAACTGAACGATCGGAATCAAGTTCTTGTATGGAAAACTTTCACATTTGACAATGTATCTTCACCAAATTTGGTATAGATTATTTTCTAAGGCAACAATGTAATCTCCGAAGAAATGGGTCAGATCGGTTAACTATAGCATATAGCTTCCATACAAACTGAACACATAATTACTAAAAGAAATGCACCTTTGAAGGGTATATTAGCTTCGGTGCCGCCGAAGTTAACGTTTTTTCTTGTTTTTTTTTTTGTTTTTGAAGTCGGTTGACAGATTTCTCGAGAACTAATCAACCGATCTTCATGAAATTTGAGATACTATTCTTTAAAACTTGCAAAAAGATTTTTTTTCAATAACAAACATTAGAAAAAAATATTGCGAAATTTTCACTGAAATATTCCTTTTTTTGAAAATTTGTTTCACTTTAGATGAGCCTGTAAGGTTTTATCCTGCTAACGAGGGGTCACCGGAAACGGCGTCGCAATGGTCGAGTTTAAGAAAATTTCAGAATATTTTTGTTAATGCCTTTGCTTGCTGCTTTTTAGTGAAGTCGCATGCCAAATTTCATTCTACTAACCCAAAAAGTAATTTTGCCAAGCGCCTGCATATATGCAAAGCATTTATTCCGTTGTTTTTTTGTTTTTGCTTTCAGTCCATAAAACTATATTTCCCAGATTGACCATTTATTTGCGGTCGTCTGGTTCTTAAATACTCTTTCTTTCTTTGCATAAAATAAGAAAAACGCTTATTTATTTATATTTTTTGCTTTCACACATATATTTCGGAGCATCTTTTATGCTTACGATGCATTGTTTGTGTAATTGAAAACGTCAGCACCACCATCGCTTAATGCATTGCAGCTGTGGTCACTGGACGGCGGTCAGTGGGGAGTGTCGGCAAGGCGATTGAACTCTTCTTATACACACATACACACACACACTGAAGCCAGCAAACAATGAATTTTCATACACCAACACGCAGACGAAGTAACGGTATAATTTTTGGCTTGCGAAGAACAGGAATGGGCAGAACAAGAGCAGAGAAATGGAGGGAAGCTGCGTAGTTTTTTAACGTTTCACGGAGAGTTCAGCGCACAGCTTTTCGTTATTGCTATTGTTATTGTTGCTATGGGTGGCAATTATGACTGTTGATTTACTATACTATTGAACCCTTTTGTTATTACATTAAGTGCCGACTTCTTTCGGATTATTTTTAACAACTTTTTTAAGGGTTTATCACGCTTGCCGTTTACTCTTGCCACGTTTTTCCTCATTTTTTTGGCGCTTTTTTCCCCATAACAATACGACATTTACTCGTTTGTATGTGGAGATGCGAAATTTTGTGCGTTTTCACAAGGTTCGCGTTTACATTTGGGAATTGTCGTCCAGCCAATCCATTCAACGACTGCCGAAAGCCATGAATGCAATCAATGCATTTTAGTCGCGTTCGATTTTTTATATTATTTATGGATTGTGACCGCAGGGTGTCGTAAAGCGGTCATTTCCGGCGTATGTTGTAAAAATTAAAGCAGCCGAAAAGTATGCACAATTTTTTAGGTTTAAAAACTGTTTTCTAACAATTTGCTGGAAATTTGTAACCTGAAATCCAATTTTGCAAAAGCGGTAATCCAGTTTATGTGAAGGAGTTGTACCGAGATACATAAGTTCTATTTATTTTTATTCGGTCTTTGAAAGCAACTCAAAAAAACCATTAAACCTTCCTTTAGGATGTCTGACGCGAATTTTAACAGACTCTGTGGCCTCACTATCGATATCTCCTCCAGTGTATCATATCGTGGGGACCTGATATGTTTACAGAGTGGTCTTGCCAATGCGGGAGAAGTGCTCTTGACATTTCCTTCAGTCATTTCGTTAGTTTAGTCGCATTCTTTAGGCGTGTGTCGCCACCAGACAGGACCAGTTAGTATTCCCATCATGTTCCTGCAGTCTCTTCTATCGAGTGTCAATATGAATTTTGTGTACTACAGATCAATGGTTTTGCAGATGACTTTTGCAATTTTGCACCCTGGTATCTCGTTCCATCGGTTTTTGAGTTTCTTTACCATGCTTCTGTCGAGATCGTCGTATAGACGATGTGTGGGTTTTTTTGCCGTACACCATTCTTGGCAATCTCGTCCACTATTTCATTGCCGTTGATGCCTTTGTGTTCTGATACCCAGTAGAAGTGAAGTTGCTTGCTTCTGGCAACACGTTCCATTGCTGCCCTACTTTCCAAGATACTTCTGGCCGATATGCGATACGATGTTTGCAGTCACTTCGGTTCACTTTTACTTTGAGCATGAGTTCTGGCTGAAATGTGATATCAGAAGGGTTAACTTAGTAATACACAGCACGCACATTAACCCCATTTTTAAGGAAAAAAGAAACTATTTCCGAACTTCTACTCATGAACTCAGTGGAATCCAATTTGATTGCTCTCCAGTTTAGTTCCCAAAAGTTCTTAGTTGCAACACAGAGCCTCGAAATAATAATATTAAATATTTGTATATTCTTTAATATTTAATAAAACTAACTAATTTTGAGCTTCAAGTTAATAAGTTATGATTATTTGAGGTTTCTTTAACCCTTTTATAGCATTCCACATGGTAGGCTTCTGAATTTAATTAGAATAATACCTCTTTACGATTTCATTTAGCACGAGTTGAGTTCCAAGGATTAGCTCTTAGGCTTTCTTTCCCATAGGTTACTTATATTTGGAATGCTCTTACTTGGTCTCTTTAACTTGTTGTGCATGAATAACTACCGAGTATCGTTCAAGTATCTAACTTCTTTTCTGAAGAGCCGAATTCAACAAAAGTTGTTTGCTCACGATGCACTTCCAAGCAAATGGTTATAGTCCAATAAGCACCATGTCTTTTTCTTGGCTTGCTTCGAAATTTCTGCATAGTCTAGTCAGAAATAGCGCTTTAATACTCAGCCTGAACTGATAATTTAGACTTTGAATGAGATTCCTGCTAATGAAAAGACATTTGAAGTTCAAACGACAAATATCATCAGTCATTGAATTTGATGGGTGTTCAACTGGTAGCAGCAAATGCTACAATCTGACCGGAGACTTAAATCTGGTACGACGGGAAGCAGTTAGCCAATGGAGCGAAGTTGATCAGCCTCAACCCATTTGGGGATGTTTCATTGGGGAGGCTGAATTTACCGACCGTTGTGTTCTTTGCCCACCCTGGCGTTAAACTTCCCGAGCACGATTTTAACATCGTGGCTCTAATAGCTGCACTGAAAGCTCATAGTCTTCTTTTCCGTCAGGGCGTAGGCGCAAATAAGCGATACGTTAAAGAACTTTGCTTTGATGTGGATTGTGTTTGAACGTTCATGCACCGTACTCGGTGACGGAGTCTCTCTACCACCACGAATCCTACATCGAATTTGCGCTCCTTGATATGGCCACCGTAGTAAATACCACAAGGACCTACTCGTGTTAGTTCTTGTTCCGTCCATCGCACTTCTTCAACCAGCTAGGCATCGGCATCTTCCCAATTTTGGGACTGGACTACTCTGGTGCATGCCCTTAGATCACAATTCTCAATATGTTTGCTGTAGTCGTTATCAAAAGAGGGGTCTCTCATCTGATGCTGTTTTCTTCTTTTCATTGGCAGTGTTTTTGCGTGGCGGGTCCCAAACTGGGGAGGGGATGTTTCGCTTTTCACTTTAGCTGGCCTTCAAAGGGATATTTTTTTCGCTACCCAGACGATACTTGGTCTAAGACATATTCAGTGGTAGTGGACCGAGGAGGTGGATTAGATCTAAACTGAGATGCTGGTAGAGCTGCATACCGCTACCCAGACGATACTTGGTCTAAGACATATTCAGTGGTAGTGGACCGAGGAGGTGGGTTAGATCTAAACTGAGAGCTGCATACCGCTATTTAGCTAACGACGAAAAAATTGGCTAGTCACTCGGTGTTATTTTGAACTCGGTGTTTACAGAAGCCATATATATATACAGTTGCGGTCAAATTCTTAGTAGTGCTAGGCATTCATTTAATATATGTGATATTCATTTCGAAATGTCGAAAAATAAGAATTGTACGCCTGAGAAACGGGACCTGATAAAAAAATTGCTTTCTGAGGGCAAAATTAATGTCGAAGTCCAAAATATTCTTAGTTGCTCACCCACAATGGTGTGTAATGCTTTCAGGTACCAATCAAGTAATAAAAAACGTGGGAGCATGCCAGAAATGGCAGTAAGAGAAGTCGACTCCATTGTCAGATACTAAGGCAGATTCCATTTGCTGCTGCTACCGAGGCAAAAGGCGCCTTTAGTGTACCTAGAAGTATTTAAGTCATATGCCGGCATTTGTGTGACCAAGACTTGGGGGGCCCCGATCCATAAAAAGAGCCGTTATTGCTTAAAACGCATGTTGAATAAAGACTTTGATTCGCTAAAGGAAATTTTAATAGGTCTTCGACAAAATGGTAGAACATTTTATGGTCGGACGAATCGAAGATTGTTAAGTATGGCGGAAAAGAATCGCGTCAATATGTAAGACGTCCGTCCAATACCGAATACCAGCCGAAATATAAAAAAAACGGTAAAACATAGTGTTGCGAGTATTATGGTTTGGGCATGCTGTTCTTGGCAAGGTGTAGGACTCATTTGTTAGATCAAGGAAAGCATGACTGATGATCCATATGTCGAAATACTCCAGAAAACCATGCTGCCGTATACCGGTGAAGAAATTCCGCTTGTTTGGACGTTCCAGCAGGACAACGATCCCAAGCACACAAGTTAAGTTGCTAAAAGGTGGCTTGAGGAAACGAATGACAAGGTAATGGAATGACCGCCACAGTCCACTGACTTCAACCCCACAAAAAAATTTGTGGACTGATATTAAGGAGACAGTATTCCAATGTAAGTCGACATCGATCACGCAACTATAAGATGCTGTGAAGAACGCAGGGAGTCTATTTCCATCGAAAGATGCCAAAAACTCGTTGACTCAATGCCACGACGCTGTGCTGCCATATTAAATATCGTCACGCAACTAAATACTAATTTCATTAAAAGACAATATCCAATTAGAAAAAAAAAGTAAGAACAAAAAGTTTTACTACATTTTGTCGAAAATTCCTCATAATTTTTTTCATATATTTATAATTCATTGAAACTAGCTAAACATTGAGTTTTTTTTTGTGATTTGTTTTACTTACTGTTACTAACTTTTATGGTAAAAAATATTTTTTTTTTATAAAAGCGATATCTTATAGTTTTTTAACAGTTCCTCTTCTACGTTGGCATACTTCTAAGAATTTGAACGCAGCTGTATATACTCCCATAGTGGCAAGCTAGAACATGGATCCGCAATATTCAACATAACCCTCCTAGTATATTGAATTAAATAGACGCAAGAATTGATGAAAACATAAATCAAGCATTGACTTGCTCCAATTTGCCGCAAACGCATTGTTTTAAATCCACAAATTGTGTAATTTGCACCTGACACTAAAAAGTTGCAAGTTCTTCCTCATATGCGCAAAGAAACACACACACCCATATGCAGTCAGAGTCATGCTGCTGTTATATGCTCTAACTGTGAATTGTACTTATACTAAGTGTAACTGACACTTTCTCATTTTTCGCCATTTTATTGCTTGTTCTATTATTTCAATGCTTTCTAGCGACACAGAGATTTGCAAAATGAGCGAAATTCCGTAAAACGCTTGCCACACACACACACACACACTGTGATGTTAATACTTCTCCTTAAAGCTGATATGCAAATGCAACAACAATGCATATGAAAAGCAAATAGAATGCAGAAAAACGAATATGCAATAAAGAAATGGAGAAAAAAGCTCGCTAAGATGACGTTGAAGAAAAATAAGACAAGTGGTGATATGCGGAAGAGAGAGGGTGCTGAGGTGAAGGTGGGAAGAAATGCAACTAAGAAGCTTTAACATGAGCGGGCAGTGGCTTGGAATTTGTTGGAATCTCAGTTAGTGTCAGGTTGCATGAGAATTTGTCGTCATCATGTCATGCACATGAAAATGGCATTAAGGACATAACACGCTGTGTGGCGTTGTGGGAGTATGTGTGCATGTGAGTGTCTAGCTGTGTGTGAGCTGTATGTAAATGGCAAAGCGAATAGCAATAGCTACCAGAAGCAGCAGTGGCAGGCAGTTGGATTAGTAGAGGTAGCAATAGCAGCGCCAGGGAGACACAGCGGAGCAGACACATATGTGTGTAAGTATGCGTGAGAGCATGTATGTGTGTTTATATGAAAGATAAGCTGCAGTGGTGGAAAAGATTGCAGCAGGACGCCTTCTAAAGCAGTGCAACTGAAGCTGCCAGCAACAGCAGCGTGGTGTTATTGCATAGACAATGAGCATATACACACATATTCATATGTACACTTACATATACACATGCGTATATATTTGCATGCTTATACACAGCATATGTGTATATGTGTGTTTTAAGATGACTTTGCAAAGACCAGCAACTGCTAAGCAGCAGTTCGTATAAACATTGTAGCATACCTCTAGGCGCTAATACAAAAGTCGACTAATGCAAAGCAGGTGAAATAAGATGGCATTGCAGCGCTTTAAATTTGACGCTATGTGTGTGTTTAGTCACATATACACACACTATAAACGCTAATACAAACACATATACAGTTATATATGCACATATAAACTACCATATATGCATGTGTGTATGTGTGTTAAGTGTTAAAATGTGCACTTTTCATATGCATAATGATATTTTAGCATCAACCTCTGCTCACACAATGGTTTATGATATTTCGGCGTTGCCACTGCATGCTTCCTTTTGCACTTTTCATTTCTGTAAGCTTAATTTATGTGCCTTCTTTCCTCGTATGCGGTGCTAATGTCTTATGAATATGTGCATAGTAAATGTTCTTTGGTGTGATAAAAATTTTGAAATTGTGAATTGCAATCACGCAAATCGAATATTTATGTTGTGTGGGAACGCAGCGGTGTGTCGAGTTTTTGGGTCACTTATTTGACAGGGATTTTCTGGTTTTGTTTTCTTTAACGACACTTGTAGATTTATAAGTGCTGATATTCTATAGGTGGCTGTATGTATCCAATTTATAAAGAAATGTTGGTGTTATGGAAGCTTTGTTCCACATATTATCTTTCAACTCCTTTAGCGATGAATGATCTAGATCTGGATTAGTTTCTTTTCTTTTAAAATTGATGCGAAAATGTTTATTAATGAATTATTTCCTATATAAGTCGGTATTGTTCAAAAATCCCACGCAGATAAGCCCGAGAATAAAGAGTCGTCGGTTGGATAACAAGCCGGTTCGGTTCCAGTTGGGCGTGGGAATCACTGGCACTTACGTTGAGCTTACTTCTTTTTAAAAGCTCAATGAAGCTCTTCACGAATTTAAGAAGAAAAATTCCATAAATTCAGTCGGAAGATAAATCACTATTCCGACAACATTCTTCGCGTAGATTATTATTTCTCAGATAAAACAAATAACGGTACTCCGTGGTTGAACTTTTTTTACCTTATTTCAGCACTGTTGAAGTGGTGACATCAAAACTGGAATGCGTCGCCGCAGAATTCTAGAAGACCTTGGTTGAGGCGTCGCAGAGAGGAACCGCACAATAGACCTAAGGTCGCGGTGCAATCCTCATGTAATAATCTAATCATTAGTTCCGATGCCAATTCTGGTTAAGCTCGGATATCAAACACACGTCGCTCATTGAATTCATTATCAGCACAAAGATCCTTCCTACTTTTGTAGGGCTGAGGGTAACTCCTTTGGCTGATTAAAGGTAAATCAGCGCAGATGTTGAAGTATCAAGCAACTGGCTGACATCTATAAACTAGGATATTTCGGGAGTTGGATGCAGGTCAAAGTTATGTTCATCCGAAAGGGTGGTAAGGGCGTTAAAAAAACATTTGAAACGTCGATCAGCTGGCACTTAGCGGGACGTATTCTGATTGTCCAGTTATCAGGCGCATAGCATTGTCACAGCCCTGCATACTAACGCTCATGGCTTGAGGAAAAATCATCAAAATTAAACAGTTCGCAGTTAAGATCTTCATTGATATTTAGGAAGGATTTTACAACGTCTTGCAGAAAGCGGTTACAGAATTCTCTGCGACAGAAAGATCGTGACGGAGTGCGGGAGAGCAAGAACCAGTCGTAATGTGAGTTATAACGACACCCCACAAGGTGTATTTCCTTCTCTAGATCTTGATCGTTAACGACCTGATGGAAAAATCTTGAGCTCTTGACTGTCAGGTTATGCAGGCAATGTAGCACTTATGGTCAAAGGTGTACCGTAATTTGACGCAAGAGTACCCCAGCATCATAAATAATTGAGATCCTGGAAGTTCCTCACCATTTGCACAGATAAAAATGATATGGAATTATTTAATAGCAGATTCAAGACCTGGAGGTTTAACTGCCGCGGACTGGAAGCATCCGTCTTTGACTCCCAGACATGGTGAAATATTTAAGACTTTTCCTACATGGGAACCTTTCATGGAAGTCTAATGACGATATGAGAAGAGAAGAGGCATTAATTGCCGTGTATTACTACAGATAAGTCATTGACAAAAGGTAAGGTCTATCATCGAAAGTAGACCTAAGGCACTATGACGTCATGGACCAGCCCACTATATTCTTTGGGTATTTGTGTGGTGGAGGACCCTAGGAAAGAACACATTTGCAAGGAAGTAGAGGGCGTTCAAGGAGCGACACTAATCAGCATGTGGGGTTCACATCAACTATGGAACATTATTTGGTTCTGCAAGTAGTGCCCATAGAAATTGCCGAAAGGAGTACGGCCGCCAATGTCGCTATCAGATTCAGATAATTTGCGCTTATAATTGCACATGTGCCTGAACATTCGGAAATCGTCTTATGTTTTGATTTCATACCAGATCATGGAGTAAACAAAACAAAATCTGGCGGTATTTTCTCTAGCCACATACCTGCGAGAGAGTTGTGGGTGGGTAAAAGCCGCTGAAGGAAAGGGGTATGGAGCTTCTTTACGGATAGATTAAAGATTGTGGAGAAAGTTGGTGGAAAGCTTAATTTTCTGACTACTGTAGCGTTTTTCAAGTCGACACTGCGGCTTTTAAATTACCGTAGACTTATTGCTCCGGAATGCGTTCTCCGTCAGAGAAATCCAAATCCAATCTAATAGTAGGGCGGCGATACTAGCCTTGAGCTCACCAACCGCGCCTTCCGGGTAAAGTTAAGTTTGGGGGGTTCTAACAGGTCAGTTCTCTATTGGCGACCACACTTTGAGAATCTTATTGAATGTCAGCTGCAGAAGGCGTGTGAAAGAAGCTTAGCTGGACGCTTCTTTATTGATTGTCCCGTGTTTGTAAGTCATCCTTTGGGAGTTCACACTTTCATACATCCCACAGAACAGGTGGTATTAGAAATTAAATGTCTAAATAAATTACTAATAGCCTCAAGGCGCTTTTTCGATTTACATTAGTTAGATCGGATACAGGAGATATGATTTTATGGACTCATGTAGTAGTGCAAGTGCGATCCCCATCTTGAGTATTAACCATCGAACCTAAACTAAAAACCTAATTCAGTTTGGGATATGAAATATTTTCTTTTATCAGAGCCCTTACTAAGCGAAAGCTTAATGCGAAATTCCTGAACTCTTTCTGATCAGACTGCTCAAGATTTCTTAAAATAGATAAAAAAAAAAACTGTATACGCCCTCTTTGAGCGTAGGATTATACAGACTTGAATTCTTGGCCGCGGTATTATTACATAATTGTCCTTGGTGCTCAACTACAGTATTTCAAAGCAATTGTTCGATGGAGACTTGCCCTACCCTTGAGAGTTTATTGCCTTAAAGAGGGAGCCTGCTTTAGAGGCTTCAAAAAACCGTTTTTTTAGGATTTTTTTTGGGAGGAAAAGAAAAAATTTACTTAAGTGAAATTTTTAGGGTTTACAGTTATATATTTAAACATCATCCGCAAAATTTTTGGACACGAAATCATTTATATTCTGCCTTTGCATGTGCATTTGCCGGACGACGGGCAGGATGCAGGTCGCAAATTCTATCTGAAACAAAAATTCAAACAGATTCATATTTGTTAATAACTTATCTTCCAGTTAAACTAGAAAAATTCCAAAATTAGTGTAAAGTATTGCAATTTTTTTAAAATTGAAAAATAATGGTTTTTGACCAAGCGATTTTTAGTTTATGTTGTTTAAAAATATGTTTCAACTTGACTTTTCTTAGTTTTTATAGTTTAAATAGAAGATAACTTAATGCCAAAAATAATGTGCTTTTTTACCAATTCTAACGACGTTTGGGTTTTTTTCTATTCAGCCCGCCAATTAAGAAAAATCGTAGAAATGAAAAACCGAGAAATCGTGCGTCAAAGTCTGCCCAAGAGCTCATACATATACCTGCTTGACGCTCGGCCACTATTTCCCCTCTAGCTTTGACAATATTTCGAATTCCCATATATAACTTTGGGGGCATACTCTTAGACAATTCTTAAAGAGATTTAAGCAAAAAAAAAAATCGATTTTTGAGGGTCCTTCCTTTAGGACTGATGGCTTAAAGAAATGAAAGGAAACGAAAAGGAAGTTAGCACTCGATTAAGAAAAAAGTAAGTTATGTTAATATAAGTTGAGATAGAATTAACTTTTGAAACTTGCCATCAGGTCCATCCTGAAATTCCATTGTCTAATAAGAAAAAAAAACTGGTGAAAGCTTAACTAACTTACTACCTTGCTCAAAGACGTATGATATTGAATCATATGATTAGTCTTCAGCAAGATATTCTTCTAATAAATGTAAATAAAGAATATTCTTTCATCACTTTTTTCCTAAATCGCACGGTTCGTGTCAAGCTCAAGTATTGAATGGCATTTCATAATGGAAAGACTTACTCCTAAACAACGTTTAGAAATCGTTCAACTTATTATCAAAAATTCACGTTCTGCAAAGTATCTGCTTCAACTTATGGATCCTTCAACTTATGGATTCCTTCAACTTATGGATCATGGAATAGACCTCGTCTAGCACGCAGTAAAGGAAATATAGCAGACGTAGCTGAGAGTGTACACGAAGACCGTGGAGGGTCGATTCGGTGCCGTTCGCAGCAACTCGGACTGACGTATGGGACGATTTGGCGCATTTTACTTCGATAACTTAAATTGAAAGCATAAAAAATACAGCTTGTACAAGAACTGAAGCCGCTATGGGCTCTTGAAGATCTGATCCGCCCTTTTTGAGCCGAATTTTGCTCAGCGATGGGACCTCCCACTTCTGGATCAATGGGTATGTAAACAAGTTTAATTCAAGCATTTAGGACGAAGAGCAACCTGAAAGGATTCAAGAGCTGCCATTTCATCCGGAAAAGATAACGGGTTGGTGTGGTTTGTGGGCCGGTGGAATCATCAGTCCATATTTCTTCAAAAATTATGCCGGTGAGAGCGAAAACGTCAATGGCGACCGTTATCGCGCCATGATAATCGACTATTTGATGTCTGAAATTGAAGCTCGTGATCTTGGCGACATTTAGTTCCAACAAGACGGCGCCACTTCCTCACATATCGCGTCAATCAATGGATTTATTGAGAGAACAGTTCGGTGAGCAGATAACGTATGTTTTGTGCAGGTCGATTGTTCACCAAGATCCTCACCGTTAGACTTTTTCCTGTGGGGATATGTAAACATTGACATAGTTCAGCGAATTAAGAGATAGCGGCTGCGCTGGCTAGGCTCTGTCATCCGAATGGATGAAAACATTACAGCTCTGAGAGTATTCGACGGAGTACCAATCGGTGAAAGCAGAGGAAGACCTCCACTCCATTGGAAAGTCCAGTTGGCGAAGGAAGGACCTGGCTACATTTGGAATCTCCAATAGGCAAAACAACGAAAAGGAAGAACGACTCTCGGGCTGTTGTAAACTCGGCTGTAACCGCGAAAGCGGTGTCTTCGCCAATAGAGAAGGAAGTGTATGCGGATAATCTCGTTTTGATTCGGGCATTGTAGTAAAACATCACGCCTGTCATTCGCCAGTTACCAATGGATGTGCTTGAACATTTGAAAGAGATAATCTTCAAAAAATAAATGCCAAAAAATGGTCTTTCGAATGATAATTAACATTCCACATTAAATTTAAAGTTTATTTGTTTTTTCTTTAAAAAAGTAGGGAACCTCGAAATGGATCACCCTTTACTTCAATAAATTTAAAATAGCACTGGACACAGAGTATTTTTAACCTAATGTTTGCTTGTGATATAATTAAGACAAGTTTTAATTCAGATCAATCAAGAGAGTGGAGAATTCATTGGGCTTAGCATTACTTGCGGTGCTTCAGCAAACACTTTTGGAAAGAAAAGCTGTCTGTTTCTAAACAATATCTTACTTTCTACGAACACTCACAGAGCTATTTTTCTATGAATCAGTCGAAAAGAGGGTTTGGATAGCTATTTTTTTAAGTTGTAATTGGTTTGTCTTCAGAATGTTTTCTCAAATTGCAGTTCTCTTCTAACTGAATTAGTTTGGCCAATTGAAATCTAAATGATGTAGAAGTAGATATAATAATGAATTTTGTTAAACCAGTTTTTGTAAGTTGGATGCTTTTGTAGCTTATATTTCTGACAATACAATTTCAAATACGAAACCACCACCAGCACAAAGACCCTCTTGGATATACAGGCTATTATTGCATATTTATCTTTCTCCCCTCCAAAGCTTTCTTATAATATGCACATACATCACTACTTTTTTATATTAATGCCGCCAATTAATTTATTTTCCCCTCGAGGCAGAGTGACAACAACAACAACAACGCGGAGAGTAACAAAGTTGCTGCACTGATATGTTCATATGCTTCTATACATACAAATGTATGTGTGTCTATTTGTATGTGTGCTATGTTCCTAGCTGAAAGACATACTCCAACAACCGTTAGCCACTACCAAACTACTTTGTCACCAAGCATATTATAGTGAATCCCGAACACGTGCCGGCAAGTTAAAACTACCCGCCACGAAGCACAACACGACAGGATGTGCGGCCAGGAGCGGTGCAAAGCTTGGTGAAAATGTTAGAATGACAACAAAAGGTTGATAGATGTTAAAGTAAGTAACACATAACAGCAATTCACCTGTAATAGACACGTTTCGAAGTGGAGCTGTGCAGGCGAGGAAGAATGAAATGTCCTGTCGGCGAGTAACACACCCACACACATGCACACACACCGAGACAGACACTCGCTCCGACAATGTAATGGAGGAAAAAAATTGTGGGAAAATATACTTGCAATTCATTGAGTAAATCCGCTGCACACAATGTGCAATATTGTGTAAATAAAGGAAGTTGGCGGAAAAAAATATGAAAATGGTTTGTACAACAAAAGCGTTGGAGTGAGGCACAGTGAAGGTCGCAGGCAGCGAAGGTGATAACAAGCGCTACACACTAATGTATATGCATACATACTTGTAAAAAAGAGATAAAAGCAGGCGGACAGTGTTGATTGTTGATTATGTAGTTTGCTGTTAGGCGCAACTTTTTTGTGTGCGCACATTTCTCTGTAATTAAACAAGATATTAACGCATAAAGGCGTACTCCACGCAAGGCCGCAGGCTTGAGTGACATACAGCAGTACAAACATACGCTTATGAGGCAATATATACGCAAAAAGAAGGAAAACAAATAGCAAACACCCCTAAAAGTATGCAACACAAATATAATTTGTGCATCAGCCAAGCTTATAGAGACATAATAAGTGTGTAAATATGCGCTACAAAGGCAGACTGAAATTATTTTGTGGTAGCACATACAAATCAAAGCCAGCCGCTAACCCCACCGCGCCCGCAGCGGTCGAGCGGAAGTGCAGTTCAATTGCTTAAGAACGCTTTTATGATTTTACTTCACTTCTATCACACACAAACATACATACATAAGTACGTATACAAACCTAAAACTACTCTCGAACGCACTCACCGTCAATCAGTCGCCGTCCGACACGTGCCACACGGAATGTTGTTTTTGTGCATTGCACCGTTATTTTCTTTGTCGCCCAACCACACACACACACACACTCATACACAGTTCGTGCGAATTTCAGCAGTGAGTGACATGTAGTTAAGCAAAACTAAATGACTGTTGAAGCGTCCATTTATTGCATGTCAACAAATGAGTGTCGGTGTAGTCGTGTGCGCGTGTGTATTTGTCTGTGTACTCTATTGCTAGGTGTTAGTTTAATAGTGCGAACGCTGGCTATTTGATTTCATTACGATGTCGTTTCACAATATTTAGCGCATAAACACGCTTTTCGCATGAAAGGTGTGCGATAGCATGTCAGTGCTGAAAGTGCATTTATATGGGGGTTAAGAGTATACTAAGTTCTTCTGTATTTTTGCTATAAAAGTCAATGAGTAAAATGGAAATAAGGACAAAATAAAATAGTAAGCTTAAGAATTAAAACGTAGAAAACAGTTGTTTATAAATTCACCATACTATAATTTTGGTTTCGCTTTAACACTCTCATTCGCATTTGTGGTGTAGTATAACAGTTGACAATGGTAATGCATACAGTAAAAAGCTTATATTTTATTCTTAAAGCTATGAGAAGCTATAACTTCGTGGATATTTAACTGTTATACTGTTCTAAAAAACTGTTATACTGTTCTAAAAAACTGTTATACTGGTATAGAAAACTGTTTATAAAAACTGTTATAATATTGTAAAAACTGTTATGCTAATCTCGAAAATTGTAATACAATTATTAAACTGTTATACTGTTGCAAAAAGTGTTCAAAGACTGAAATATTGCATATTTTTTCACAAAAAAATAGTTATTACACTTTGTATAATGTTTTAATTTGTCACTTTATTGAAAAAAACTGTTATACGATTAACGTAGTTTAAAAATTCTAATATTTCTTTCCATTTTAAACTTTTGTTTTACTTTATGTTTCTTCACATTAAAAATATATTGCAAACTGGCCCGAAAAATTACTATCTGTTCGAAAATATGAGTATTAATTTCTGTAGAATTGTTTTGCTAATTTGTTTATGTTGTTTTACAAATCTAGAAAATTTCGAATAGATAACATGAATTGTACAGCCAGCTGGAAAGCTCGTTTGATGGCATTATAAAAGTTCCACCTAAGACTAACATTGATATAATTTTTATAAATAAAAATGTACCGAGTGTTTTTCTGCAAAAATTTTATATTATTTGTTGTGGCATAGTAACTGTTAAGTAGGCCTAAGCATATTTAACAATATTTCATATTTGTGGTGCCTTATATTTGAGCCTATATTGAGAGAAACTGTCATTCCCATCTGATTCTAATGGCTAGACATGCCTTAAGAATCTTTCTGTAAGATTTTAAAATTTTGTCAAGGAATTCAGTTTTATAAGAACGTGGAGAACGCGTTTACGATGAACCATGTCCAAGACGGCCATCAACATCAACTCATAAAATAAAGGAACTTGTGCTGGAGAATCCACGGTTAACAGTCACAGATCTTACTGTCATTGTTGGAATATCGGAATGATCAGTGAAAAGCATTTCTAAAGATCATTTGAGCCTAAGAAATGTGAAAGCATCATTGGTTCCTAAAATCACTACATTTTTTCCGAAAAACAGCGTCGTATTAACGTCTGTGAAACGATGCTTTCCGACTACCAAGATATCATGAAACGTATTGCTACTGGAGATAAGTTTTGGTTCTATGCTTATGACGCAGAAAAAAAGATCAATCGGCCGAATATCGTTGTAAAGGTGAGACGAAGCCGAAAAAACACATCAAAGCAGGTAAAAAATCAAGGTTATGTCGACAGTTTTCTTCGATTATCGAGGTGTGGTGTACCCCAAATACCTACCGACCGGCCACACTGTCAACACGGAATACTATTTGAGTGTTATGCGTCGTTTGCGCGAAGCTATACGTAAAAAGAGGTCGAAATTATGGGCGCACTACTCTTGGTTTTTGCACCACGATAATGCACCGTTGCGTACTGCATTGATTCTTTCTGAGTTTTTCGCCAATTTTTCAACCAAAATCGTGCCGCAACCACCGTATTCGTCTCCGTCCGCCGTGTGACTTCTGGCTATTCAGCAAACTCTAGCGATCGGTCTGGGGATCAGTTTGAGTCAATTGAGGATTTACAATTCTAAAATTATGAACAGAGTCTTAAGTATTTTTTGCTCATAACGACGATTTGGCAATATCCGTCGACATCTTAAAACGCACAATATATATAGATTGTGCAAGAATTGAAGCCGCTCGACCTTTTCAAGCGACATCGTTTTGCTCTATGGGCTTTTGAAAAGTTTCGAAGTAGAAAATTGGACTCAACGAAGGATCATTTGAGACGTAGCCACGGCTAAAATTTCAAAGCGATAATCCTCAAAAAATGTATGCCAAAAAATGCTCTTTCTTATGATAATAAGCATTCTCCATTAAATTTGAAGGTTCTGTGCTGTTTTTTTTTAGGTATTTAAAAAAAATATTGGAAATAGATTATTTTTCAGTTTGTATACCTTTGTTATTTCCATCCATAACTATCAAGGAACATAAAGCAGATGGGCATGCTCTATTATTAATCGTTCTCATGAGAGTATTGCTTCCTTTTTGCCAGAAAGGTTCTAAGCAAATAATTATTACTTTATTTACGGGCAAACCCCCGGGATCTTGATTCCGATTTTAATGGTTTATAAGCTATTTCGTAGCGTATTTAATTATAGTCACTGCTGATATAACACTGAATCTTAAACTATAATAAAATATCTGAGAGTCAACAGATATAAAAGTCTTCTCTGCATTGAGTGTAACGCAACGTTGAGTGCCATAAAACGCGCAATACACGAAGGAGCTTGCTGGAAAATTGAGTACTTTCGCATGCCGGTCAAATTCATTTCACAAAAGTACAAAAGTGGCAAGCTGTCCAGCCACTCACTTGAAAGAGTCAAGATATATACAAGATATTTGCTAATATTTCGTTTTCTGTATGCACTCTCACAACTTTATTCAGTCTGAAAAATAATAATATTGAAATTCATAGCTTTTTTATTGACAAATTAGGCTTGTATAACACTTTACGCTCTCAGCACAAACACATACCGGTCAACTGAGTTGTTGAGTTCCCGGCTGCTCTCACAAGCTTGTCGCTCTTTCAGGGAGTAAGCGACAAAACTACAAGGCGCCGAAGACCGCCAGCATAAATGAGCGAGCCGGAGAAATTTAGTATTTTTCCGATTTTTCGATTGCCGTTGAGAGCGTACGCGACACAGCTGTCCGCGACCATCGGCTATGGCTGGGTGTCGCCAACTTTCGAACAGTTTGCCAGCGATGGCGGTGTGCAAAGGACACACAGGCGGAAGATTATGTAAATTTTTGTCGCCTCAATGTCGTTGTCATCCGCTCGTCGGCGTTGGCGTCGCGCTTTTTGCATGTTTTCTTGGCGTTTTTTGAGGTTTTTCCTTTGACTACGCTCACGGTGCATTGGCATCTGCGGGCCAAGTGACCATAAATTATGCGAGTGGCAGAACCGTCTGTATGTTTGTATGTATGTATGCGCGTGTGCGTGTTATAAAATATTTGTTGCATACTTTCTAGCGACAAATGAGTTATGAAAATGTACAAAAAATGCTTCAACTTGTAGATATGAAAAAATAATCGCCTGACCCTCCCTGCTCTGCCTCTTGCGGTTGGCTGTGTGTGTGTGTGTGTGCGTTGCCCACCTGTAGGCGGAAGTAATTTAAAAATATCCGGTAACTGACAGCTTGTTGCGCGTCGTTCGCTCACCCTCGCCGCGTAAACCGGCCTTGGTAACGAGCAGCACTAGTACAACAACAACAACAACAACTGTGCCTAGCAGACCGCCAGTTTGCGCGCTTGATTGGCAGCAGGCTATTTGAGCGGTGTCAAAAATGAAAGAAATAATTGCTTGGGTGTCAATGCACACCAGGGAGTTTTTAATTCGCTGCCTCCTCGGTGGCTGCGTCATGTTTGTGTGTGTGTGCGTTAAGCAGCATTTCTTCACGCTTTAATGTAGTAGCAGAACATGAATGCCGGTAAGTGTGAACAATTTTATTTGTTATCAGAAAATTATGACTCGTTTTCTTGTAATTTGATATTTTTCTTGCATAATTTTTGGCGTTAAAGTATATAGGTGTTTGAAATCTTAGGTAAGGCATTTAAACTTATTTGAAATTAAATTTTTAAGTTTGTGTAGATTTTTGTATATTAAAAAAATGCAAAAGTTTTGCATACTTTTGGGATGATTCTGTTTAAAAAAGTACCAAAGTAGTATACTTTTGGGAGGGTTCTGTTTAAAAAAGTACTAACTCACTACAGATTATTATACTATTGAAAGTTTTATTTGCATTTCAAGCTTTTATCTCGCTTATGAAGATATTTTCGTTGTCTATTTTATCAAAAAAATTACCTGCTCAGCATAAATTAACGCATACTTTTAGTATTTGGGTTTTTCATGAAAATAGGAATACTCGGAAGCTACAATAAATTTAAATATCCTATATCCACCCAAGATGGAATTTGAATAGTTACTTCCAAATGAGAATACCTTCAAGACAAGAATGGCATAGAGCTTTTATAAGAAGGAGAATACTCTATCAATCTATAACGACTATGCCATAATGGTCTGCCGACTATACTCCGAGCATCTGTATATATCTCGCTCTCTATCCGTCTACCAAACTCAGATGCCATTTTGCAAGCGGAAGCGGTAGAACTTGAGAAGGCCTCGAAATTCTACTGAATAACTACAGGAGAGTTCAAAAAGCAGAAGAGTTGAAACAGTTGGAAATCTATAACCAAATGCAGAATAGCGAAACTTATGTGGCCAATTCCCGACCTTCACACATTACCTGAGTCTAGAAAACCAGTAGCATGGCTTCCGAAAAGAACACAGCACCACTTAGCGTCATAAATGCCCCCATAGTTTATGCCCTCAACCAAAAAACACCCTACGAGAGGACGATCCTCGTATCGTTGGACTTGTCAAAAGCCTTTGACACAGTAAACTACAAAACGCTACTTGAGGACACAAAAAAATCTACACTTCCTTCAAAACTGAAGAGGTGGACAATGAACTAACTGAGCGATCGAAAATCATCCGTATTGTTTCGAGTTAAAAACTCTAAACTCCCTCAGCCACCAGAGGGAATTTCTATCAACTCGTACGCAGATGATTGGACGATAATGACGTCGGGCAATTTAGTCGATGGCATGTGCTCAAAAGTAAACGGCTATCTCTTCGACTTTTCTCGCTTCCTCGCTGCACGGAACATAATACTCTGCTCCACTAAATCCACAGCGACCATCACTAACTGGACGAAGGAGTACAGACTTGACCTTAATATTGCAGTTGATGTCCTTAAAATTCCGATTGTCAATAATCCTAAGATTTTAGATGTGACTTTCGACAGCCTGTGCTCCTTCACTTCTTACAAGATCGCGATTATGGCCAAAGTATATAGCCGCATCAAAATTTTCAAGTCGCTAGCCGGCAGACATGTCACAACACTGAACTTCGGACTACGACGGGATGTCTCTTGATGTCTCCCATCGAACAGCTGCACAGTTAGAACCGTTTGCTCCCAGTTAAGGAGCATAATAAACTCCTCTTCAAGTCGTTTCTTCTGTGGCGCTTTCGTAGATATCATCCCTGCTGCGACCTGCTTGTAGCGCAGCTGCCGCCTAGTAATATCAAAAGGTCCTTTCACAACTACCTCGATAACATAAATCAATATGCCAACCAGACTTCGGACACAACAAACTTCAGAGAAGCACTGAGTGTCATTCACAGTGGAGCTATTAACACCTTCACCGATTCCTATTCAGTTAATGGCGCACTTGGAGCTAAAGCACCACTCATTGCCGACGAAGAGCTCGAGTTGCCGCGAGAATCAGAAGTGAACCTTGTGCAGCTTCGTTCTAGATACTATAGCAGGTTAAATTTTTACTTGTTCCGAGTCTATCATTGCACGTCCGCGATGACTACTTATCTAACGGTTGCCATGCTAACGGGGACTAGGTATTCGTTAAAAAACAACAGCAGTCCACCAAATATTTCAACACTGCGATGAACGGAGATAACAAGATTTCGAGCCCTTCCGATAATGTATCAAAATGGCGCAACTAGCGCTAATTTAGCCATGAGAAGCTGCATTTTTACTTACTAACCTGCTGATTTTCTCATTGGTTCTTTTAACGGAATCACTAGTTCCACATATGCAGGTGCCGACGCCTTGGAAAACGCTGACTAACTCTGACTCAGTTTTTAATTAATCAGTCGATGTTCTACACGGTTGAAATTGAGTTTTTGTAGAACAATGAGAAAACGAAATGAGCATTGACTTCAAAAAGTGTATTCTAAAAAAAATGGAACAATACCGAAAGCTCAATCAGGATCGGGAAGGACCTCTCCGAGTCGTTCGATACCAAACGAGGCTTCAGACAAGGCGACTCCCTATCATGCGACTTCTTCAACCTGCTTCTGGAGATAATAATTCGAGCTGCAGAACTAAATAGGGAAGGTACAGAAGATTGCATAACTGCTGGCGTACGCCGATGACATCGTTTTCTCCAGAATGGATTAGGAAGTGAGGCAAATGCGTCTGGTAGGGAATGGGAGCAAGACGAAATATCTCCTGTCCTCAAAAAAACTATCGTCACACGCACGACTAGACTCCCACGTCGCTGTTGATAGTCAATACTTCGGGGTCGTAGATAATTTCGTCTACATTGGAACCATTATTAACACAAATAACAATATCAGCCTCGAAATCCAACGCTGAATAACTCTTGCCAACTGGTGCTACATCGGACTGAGTAAGCAAGTGAGAAGTAAGCTCCTCTCTCGACGAACAAAGACTTGTTAACTCGGCTATAACCGCGTAAACGGTGTCTACGCCAGTAAAGAAGAAGAAGATTCCTGTACTCCAACCAAAGTTGGAAGTGTCTATTTACACTACACTGTTCTTGTTACTTTACTCTCCTGAGAGAAGTGTTCTTCTTGCTCTAATCTTAATAGCAAAGCATCTACCTTCATTCACGTCCACCGAAAGGCACATTAATTTACTCATTTTTTTAAATGAGCATACTTTTTGGCGCGCAAATTAAGATATTGCCCAATTAATACTTAATTATCGCACAGGTATTGCTGCATATTTCCGAAGCTATGCGAAAGCTATTTATAAGCATTCGTTGAAATTAGCAGACATAAATATAAACAAAGTCAGCAATGAGTTATTGTAAAGGGAAATGCGATTTTCATATAGTACACTTACCATTCAGGCAGCCGGCAAAGTGTTGGTTATTTAAAATGTGATTGGCACGCAGCGCGAAAGCTCATTAGCATTTCGCATAAACAAACAAGCGGCAGTGAACAAACGACGGCAATGAGCCGCTCAAATTAATGCACACATACATACATGAATAAATGAAAGGCGCGCGCGAAAGTATGCAACGCCGTTGAGTGGGTAGGCGGGTGATGGGCGCGCTGAGTGTTTGGCTGCGTGAGGAGCGAGCGGGCGCGTGAGTGGAGACTTGAAATTAATTGCATTTGAAGTATTTTTAAATACAATCAACACATTTTTGTCATTAAGCCAGTCGGGCAAATAGCAAACAGCAAACACGCAGTCAACGAGCCGCTTAACCGACCAGAGCCGACGAGATGAGCTGGCTGTGATATATATGCGCGTGTGATTGTGCTGTGCTGATTGTGTGACTGTATGATTTTTCAATAAGCATATTTGCTTGGTTGAGAGTGTATGTGTGTGTGTGTGCGAATTGATATGTGTGTGAGGTTATAGGCGTTTGCTGCCGTGTGTGTGTGTATGTGCTCAAGCAAATAGCGCACATTTATTTGCGGTTTTAATTGTATGCCAACAAAGCTATACAAACACACACACATACGTTCATACGTACAGTTGTACACAGTCATCCACAGGAAATCAAGCAATCACTGGCATTACATGGCGCGCAGTAATAAAAAAAAAATTATAAAAATAAAAACGTAAAATTATTGAATGTTGTAAAAGTTGGGGAAAAAATGTCGGAAAATCAAATGAATTTAAATATAAAGTTTGCCAATGTGAGTAAATAAAAAAAATTAACGCCAGAAAAATAAATATAAATAGCAAATAAAAAATATTTCGAACGAAAAATTAAATCAACGCAATTTAAATGCGCTTTTCAAGCGTTATTTGCATATTTTTAGGCGCGCAGTGCAATTTTTTCCGCAAACAACTTTGTTAAATATAAAAATAAGAACATAAACTAAGAGAAAACGCTTAAAAATGGAATATTTAATGCGGAATCTCTTAATTTACACAGCACTCAAAGCGCAACCAGCGCCAGGCTGAGCAAAAAAAAAAAAAATAAAAATAAAACAGATATTAAAATTAAAAGGAAGGCGCAACTAAAATCAATACCTGTGTCCTTGTGTCTTTAATTAAAAATGCCGACCGAAAAATGTAAAGGAGAACTCCGAAAGGCAAGTGTAAGCGCAAGGTGAGAGCATACAGCGACAGTCCGCCAAAACAAATACGAGCGAACATAAGAAAAACAGCATATAGGCATATGTATTTGTTGTTACAACGCCCACAAGCACACATATGTGGTACACACAACATGGCTGAGCCCAGCTGAGCAAAGCGAGTGCACGCGCCGTCCAACCAACTGCGTTGTCATCTCATTCTTTGAAGGGCAATTGCAGGCAGGCATATCACCGTTGAAGGCGCGCAGATAGGTTAATCTGGTATTAAATGGCGTATATTACACGAAGTCTGGCTGAGTGGGCGCGTCCACATACCGCATACATACAAAGGAAGTATGGTTGTGGAAAGCGTTTGCTGCTGGCATCTTAAAAGGCCACTCAGACGCTATATTGCAGCCTCAAAGTCAGACACGCTGTTTTCAAAATAAGTTTGTATGTATATACATATGTGAGTGTGTTCTTTGCGCCAACAATTCTTTTCTCTTGAAATATATCTGCACTATTTTCAATGTATTTTTATACTAATTTTCTCAGCTGTGCCGTACGCGACTTTTGGCGTGAAAATCTGCAAGTCTTTAAACGCTGCTTTCTCTAAATTTGTTGCTATTATACCTATTTTGATATATGTACATATATATACATATTTATATGTCTTCTTTTTCATAATTGGCGTAGACACCGCTTTCACGGTTGTAGCAGAGTTTACAACAGCATGCCAATGGTTTCTTCCTTTCGCGATTTGGCGTCAATTGGACATACCCAGTGCAGCCATGTGCTTCTCCACCTAATCTGTTCAACGGAGTGGAGTCTGCTTTCACCGGCGGGTACTACGTCGAATACTATCAGAGCTGGAGTGTTTTTATCCATTCGGACGACGTGACCTAGCCAGCTCTGGCTCTTAATGCGCTGAACTATGTCAATGTCGTCGTATATTTCGGACAGTTCATCGTTTCATCGACTGCGGCATTCGCCTTTTTCTCAAAAACTCGTAACGTCGGCTGATCAGATTTTGTCATCGTCCATGCCTCTGCACCATATAGCAGGACGGGAATAATGAGGGACTTGTAGAATTTGGTCTTTTTTCGTCAAGAGAGGATTCTACTTCTCAATAGCCTACTTAGTCCGAAGTACCGCCAGTTGGCAAGAGTTATTCTGCGTTGGATTTCGAGGCTGACATTGTTGTTGGTGTTAATACTGGTTCCAAGATAGACGAAATTATCTATGACTTCGAAATGATGTATACTGTCAAAGGGACGTGGGAGCCATGTAGCGAGTGCGGAAACCTTCATTCATTACAAGACTCAATTGCTACGCTTCCTTATCGAATCTTGAGAAAGCAGAACTATTTAGACCAGAACACACTTAAATTCCTATCATCGGACATGCTGGACATGGAACGTCTGCTCCATCATCATCGATTGGGGAATAGGGTTCGCCTTCTCCTGGCGTTATGCTTTCACTGCCATTCAGCAGGCTGGAGAAGTATTCCCTCCATAATTACCCCTGTCGGCCAGCTTGTCAAGCTCTTTATACTTTTTGTCTGCGAATGCGCCTCGCTTCCCTCTTCAACTAGTGGTATCTATCCCATCCCGCACGTGTCGCGGTCGATTGTAACGTTGCGAGGTAGGCAGTCTGTTTTCTCTCCACTGTGACACGGGACACCTCATCGTACCAGCTGGTATTATACTGTTTCTGAAAACCAATGGTTTCGTCTGCGGTTGTAGGTAAGGATACTGAAATACCGTGCCTTATACAAAGTTGCTGATGAGTGCTCTCAGAGAGCAGGAGTGCAAGTCGAGTAGAAAATCATTCGGCTTTCTGTTGCGACTAGAGCTTCTCGACGTCGAACCTTCCGTGGGTTTTTTGACGTCCTTTTTTCTCTGTACACAAGAGGGTGCGTGTCTTGGCTGCAACAAGAGTCGAGTCGATGTTAGGACCTCGGAGCGTACGCATGTCTAAAACACTGGTGACGTGTCTTCCGTCTGTCAAAACATAGTCGACCTCGTAGGTGGCTTTCCGATCCGGAGATAGCCAGGTAGCTTGGTGAATGTTTCTATGCTGGAATCTAGTACTACAGATAACTATATTTCGGACCCCGGCGGAGTTGATTAGTCTCAACTCATTTGGAGATGTTTCATCATGGAGTCTGAAGATACCTTCTTTGCCCACCCTGGCGTTAAAGTCGCCAAGCACGATTTTGACATCCAAGCTCCAAGCTCTATTAGAAAACACCTTGGGTCACATTGTCTTTCTCTTCTCTCGGGATGTTGGTGCAAATCAGCGATATGTTGAAGAACTTCGTTTTGATACGGATTGTGGCTAGACATTCATCCACCGGAGTGAAATACAGGACTCGGCGACGGAGTCTCTCTCCCATCACGAATCCCACACCGAATGGTCATTCAAGTTGTATGCCTTTAAAACGTAATCTTGGATACGTTTGCGGTGGCCGTCATCAAAAGGGAGCGCACAATCCTGGGGCGGGATGTTTCGCCTTTTCACATTAGCTCGCTTTTAAACGGATGTATTTTGGGTATCCAGATGATACCTGGTTTAAGACCAGATGTCGGAAGCTGCTTGAGCTTTATATAAAAAAATCGTTTTTGGCAACTCCCAAGTAAATGGCGCTTACAGTACTTTCGTCCCTTGCGTGAACTTCAGCACATGGCTCCATCCTTCGCTGGCTAGGCTTTGTCGTCCGACGCAGCACTCCGTTGGAAAGACCAGATAGATCTATAGTTGGAATCTCCAATTGGCGCCAAACAGCAAAAGGGAAGAACGACTGGCGCGCTGAGTTAATTCGGCACAGAAGAATTTGTGGTTACCAAAAGGCGGTCAGTGCTTCTTAATATACATACTTAGCATATATCTCTCCACTAGCGGAAAAAACTTGCATATCAAGTGCTGTCCTTCTATTATAAAAAAACTTGAGTTGCAAAATGATTAGCCTTTGCCGAATCCAAATCGACAATTGAAATTTTGCTAAAGAATGTGCACGCTTTTAGGCTGAAAACCCGTGCTTGCGTTTAAACTACTTAATTCTTCTTCATGTAAAAGCGAAAATAATTTAAGGCTGCACCCAAATTTAAAAGGAATTTTCGTAGCATACTTTTAGGGCTTGAAAGCATTCGCACTCTTTAGAATTCTCCATAATTTGATGCACACAAACGCTCATAAGCAGTTGCTATGTTGGCATATGAAGTTCGTTCCAAACTTATGCGCTCGCGCCTAAGCGCACACATACATATATACATACACATATTTGTAGTTGCATGCAGCTTTGTGCCGTCAATGCGCAAAAGTATGCAATAACTTTTTATTTAACTTGACTTGACGCTTGGCAAACGTCAGTTATTTAACGACGACTTTATTATTATGATTATTATTATTATTGCAGTGCGCTTGCATTTCGCTCCGCTGCGCTATTGTGCCGTGCATTTTGCATGCTTATCTCGGCCGGCTCCACAATTTCGACGGTGCTCACTCGGCACTCAACTCCACTCAGCTCCAGTACTTGCTCAACATATTAAACGCGCTTTTTAGCAGCAAAATGCTTGTTTGTTTACGCTTGTAGTGGCACTAGTCACTCACTCTGCTCATTCATGTAGTGAGTAAGTCAGCTGGTGTGTTTGTGTGCCGTGCGCCTCTTTGTATGCTATGTATTTATTTGTGAATGTATGATATTTGGCGCCTTTTAATTTTCTGTTGTGCCCGCTTTATGTACTGCCATTCGAGTTTCATTATGTTTTCTCATTTCTTTCGCACTACTTGCATATTTTTCCAAAGCAGTGAGCGCTGAGTGGGCCGGTAAATACTGCCGAAATGGTGAGGACTTGACTACGAGGAGCATATTTAGCGGCGCTTAAATATATGCTGTAAATATGTTTGGTTTATTTAACAATCGTTCGGCTCTTTTCAACTACCATTTCAATTTGGCAGCAATAAATGTTAAGTGAAGCGCCAAAAAGTATGCAATGTTTTCGACACACGATTCTAGTGGCGCGACTTGTTGGTTATCCCAACTAGTAGTAGTGCCAATATAGAGTTGTAATAATAATACTAGTACTGAGTGCAAAAACGTCTCGCTAAACGTTCTATTGCATTGTGAACTGCTACTAACAGCTGCATACATTTAGGCTCGCCACCTTTTGTTGTAAATAATCTGCTTAAGCGCGTATGTTTTGCTTTTGGCTACGTTTCTCTTTGCTGTAAGTTGAATTTGCATGGTTTTTACGCGCAACAGCTACAACCACACATAATATATGTATATATTTTATAAGACTGGCGCTTACAAGCTTCGTGCAATAATTTCAGCACAATGAAAGGTGTACGTTATACATGCTCGCAGCATTTTCATACGCTTTGCGGCCTTTAAAGTGTCTGCGCTTGACTGCTTCTTACTTACACTCACACAACTCACACACACACACACACACGTCTATTTATTTCCTTCTGGCAGCGCATGCATACATTTGGGCGCATTTTTTCTCACTATAGTGCCAGCTGTGTTTCTGAGGCGGCAAAAATTCGCAGACAATTGGCAGCACTCACAAAACATGTGCGAAGAAATAAAAATAAACATAACGCAACTACCATTTAGCGCACCTTTTACGCTCTTGTTTCTGTATAGTGTGCGCTTTTAGGCGCACAATGCGCGATGTCTTTTGTATGCCCGCACATGTAACGGACGCCGCTGGTTTGTCTGCTGCCTTATATGCGCTTTTGTTCGCCAACATTCAGCACTTTCCTGTAGTGTTGCCTACTTGCAGGCGTGCAGGCGTGTTTCCTTCGCTACACTTGTAGGCGTGAAATTTTAAGCATATCTGCATTCATATGCCAAGAGATATGCCAGTGTGGCGTGTGCAGGTGTCCAGGTGGAAGGTAGAATTTAAATGCGTAGCATAATTCGTTGTGGAAGTTAAAGCGCTTTTGGTGGTTGCTTTAGATTTAGAGAACTATTAGTTTTAAGTTCTGAAGAGCAGATTTCAAAATATTATAACTTTAAGTTTGGTGCACATAAATTGATTACTACAATTTTTATATGGTCCCTGTCCAGTTTAACGTTATAGTTATCGGTCATTTCCACGCCCAAAATACGCCATTAAACGAAAATCTAGAAAGTGTCATAACTAAGCAAATAAGATACAAAATAAAGTTTGGTATAAGGTATTACTGTAGCGATAAACATATGTGGGCTAAAAATCTTGAAAGGTGGTCGTGGCTCCGCCTCCTAAATGGTTTAATGTAGACATCTTCCATCCTTCGGAAGAGACGTTATTCACAGTCGCTGGAAGAAGGCGTTTTTGCACTTCTCTATATATTGTGAAAATGGGTATAATCAGCTAATAACCACGCCAAAATGATATTGGTGATACCTGCGATCCCCAAACTATTTGTCGAGTGCTGTATGTTGCTGGTTACATGGTCGTAATGTCCGTAGAAAGCCATTCATAAACAACACTAACAGAAAACAAGTAAGGAAGGGCTAAGTTCGGGTGTCACCGAACATTTTATACTCTCGCATGATAAAGTGATAATCGAGATTTCATTATCCGTCATTTACATATTTTCAAATACCGTATTTGTGTAAAGTTTTATTCCGCTATCATCATTGGTTTCTAATGCATATATGTATATTATTATACAGAGAAGGCATCAGATGGAATTCAAAATAGCGTTATATTGGAAGAAGGCGTGGTTGTGAACCGATTTCACCCATATTTCGTACATGTCATCAGGTGTTAAGAAAATATTATATACAGAATTTCATTGAAATCGGTGTAGTAGTTCCTGAGATATGGTTTTTGGTCCATAAATGGGCGACGCCACGCCCATTTTCAATTTTTAAAAAAAGCCTGGGTGCATCTTCCTTCTGCCATTTCTTCCGTAAAATTTAGTGTTTCTGACGTTTTTTGTTAGTCGGTTAACGCACTTTTAGTGATTTTCAACATAACCTTTGTATGGGAGGTGGGCGTGGTTATTATCCGATTTCTTCCATTTTTGAACTGTATATGGAAATGCCTGAAGAAAACGACTCTGTAGAGTTTGGTTGACATAGCTATAGTAGTTTCCGAGATATGTACAAAAAACTTAGTAGGGGGCGGGGACACGCCCACTTTTCCAAAAAAATTACGTCCAAATATGCCCCTCCCTAATGCGATCCTTTGTGCCAAATTTCACTTTAATATTTTTATTTATGGCTTAGTTATGACACTTTATAGGTTTTCGGTTTCCGCCATTTTGTGGGCGTGGCAGTTGGCCGATTTTGCCCATTTTCGAACTTAACCTTCTTATGGAGCCAAGGAATACGTGTACCAAGTTTCATCATGATATCTCAATTTTTACTCAAGTTAAAGCTTGCACGGGCGGACGAACGGACGGACGGACAGACAGACATCCGGATTTCAACTCTACTCGTCACCCTGAACACTTTGGTATATATAACCCTATATCTGACTCTTTTAGTTTTAGGACTTACAAATAACCGTTATGTGAACAAAACTATAATACTCTTCTTAGCAACGGACGAGAGTATAAAAAAGATTGAAGATTGTGAAAGAGCACGAAAGCAAAGAGAATTTTCCCGGATGAAAGAATATATAATATTATTGGCTCAGATGGACATGATAAAGTATGAAGAAAAGTAAAAAAGTACAAAGCTTGATCTACGGATTATGATTGCCACGGATCGCTCATGGTATGGGGGTGTATGGCAGCAATCTTGTATTCTTTGAGTATCCAATGAACAAATATGATTACCTTAATATTTTAAAATTGATTCCAACATGACAATGATCCAAAACACACCGCTCACATTGTTAAGGAATGGCTACTTTACAAGACATCCAATAATTAAAAACACCAGCATAATCTCCCGATGTGTATCCTATCGAAAATTTTTGGGATTATTTAGAAAGAAAAATCAAAAGAAATCAAATAACCAGCAAAGAATCTTTGAAAGTTGCTTTAATCGGAGAGTGGGCAAGATATGATTTATTGTGAGATTGAGATAACTATAGGCGTTTGGGAGACCAACATATATTCAATATTGCATTAAAATTTAATTGTAAAACAAATTTTGTTCACGTTGGACCCCACTCATTTAGTCAATCGCTCCAAAAAGCTGTATATATAAATCAGCGAGGCTAAATGGGCCGATTTAGCTGTGTCTACATCCTATGTGAATACGCGTTCTAGTATTTCTTAAAGTATTTGAGGTATCTTCACCAAATTTGGCTGTATTATTATCCAAGCAAGGTAATCTCCAGAGAGATTGTTCAGATCGGACAACTACAGGGTTCGGCACTCGAAATGTAACCAATTAAAAAAAGCCATAAATTCGATTTTGAAAATTAATTTTATTTATTTTAAAGTAAAAAATGTGTGAAAATAATCATAAATTCAGAACCAGTTCACTTTTGCTCGATATGACCACCTTTTGCCTTAACTATGGCCTTGAGACGGTCAAAAAACGAATCGCAAGCTGCCCGAATGTGACTTGCCGGTATTTTGGCCCACTCACAGATAATGGCTTTCTTCAGCATCTCGAGACTGGTGTATTTTTTACTTCGGACCTTGCTCTCCAAAATAACCCAGAGAGAATAATCCATTGGATTCGCATCTGGTGAATTCGAGAGCCATTGTGTGGTCGTAATGAAGTTCGAAACGTTGTTTTTCAGCCATTCTTGGTTCACTCGCGCTTTGTGAGACGGTGCTGAGTCTTGTTGAAACGTCCATGGTTTGCGACGTCCATTACGAAATGTTTGTTTGCCCACGGCTTCAAAGCAGTCTCCAGAATACTTTCTCGATAATATGTCGCATTTACTTTGACGCCAGGCTCGGTGAAAACAATTGAAGAGCGCCCATCTGCGGTGACAGCGGCCCAAACCATTATTTGTGGCGGGTATTGCCTCCTGGTGGCCAACCAATGACTTAGATTCTCGTATGAACGATCGGTCAAGTAAACTCTATCGTTTTGAGAGTTTACGAATTGCTCAATTGGAAAATTTTTTTTCGTAAAACTCTCAAGTCTTACTTGTTGCTGTTTCCGTGTAAGATCATGGGCCTTTTGGAACTTGTAAGGCTTGACCTTGAGCTCATTTTACAATATGCGTTGGATGCTGCGGTCGGATATTTTCAGTTCTTTAGCCATTTGATTGGCACTTCGTCGTGGATTTCGCTCAAATCGCTTCTTCACTTTCCGAACCATCTCACGTGACGTTGCAGTCTTTTGATGTCCACCTTTATGAGGTTTTGCGAGGCTTCCAGCGTCATTGTAACGAGTGATGGTGCGATAAATAAAAGCTTTATTCACTTTATTCACATTAAGGTGTTTGAGCTCACGAACAATTGCTGGCTGTGATTTTCCAGCTAAATATAACGCAATCACACTATTAAGTTTGAATTCCATCGCTGATCACCTTTTTTTGCGCTCACTTTTGGCAAAACGCTTTGGTGCACTTGTGAACAATACTCCGAACTGTCATTCAGAAAATTTATAAACAGCTGATTCCAGTGCGACAGCTGCGCGAATGGTCTGAAGTTGGTTACACTGCGAGTGTCTGTATTTACCCGGTGAATTTAATTACAATTGGCGGGTGCTTTATTGTCACAATGTATGTATGTCGAGTTTACGTGGTTGATCTCTTACTTTTTCATATTTCTATATATTTAAATAATTTTTTTTATATTTTTAGGTTCTTTGATTTTATATATTTAATTTTTTGATATTTTTACTTTTTTATATATATTTTTTTAAATTTTCGGTTTTGATTTTTTGTTTTACTTTGTATTTGTGAATTTTTGGCATGAACATTTATATCGGGTGATTTTTTAAGAGCTTGATAACTTTTTTTTAAAAAAAAAACGCATAAAATTTGCAAAATCTCATGACGTTAGATTTATATTTCTTTTTATTTTATAAAAAAGGTGGTCCATTATATTTACTTTTTATTAATATTTCTATTTTCCAAAGCTGGAATAGTTGTGTATTTCTGTAGACTTTAGACTTTAGCCCCACAAAAAATTCGTTAAAATCTTGGTACATATTTTTGAGATGAATTGTTCTATCAAAATGGCCATAGAATCGCGACTGTGTATTTATCTTGTTGAATGAGTATTTTTATATGAACAATCACGTTTTAAAGAACCGATATTTTGTATTTTATGCGTTTTTTTTTTAAAAAAAGTTTTTTATTTAAATTTCTCCTTTATTTTTTTTATAACTTTTATTTTTTGTAGGTGAAAATATATTTCCTATCTATTTAGAATTATTTTTATAGACGTCACTTTGTATTTTGTATTTTTTATTTAAAATTTCTTTTTATAAATTTTTGCAGGTAAATATAGTACCTCAATATTTTTTTATTTTTTTCTACATTGCCAACTGCTTTTGCAGCATTTATTGACTTTTCTAAAACTTTCTCAAACTTCAAACAGTGCGTCATGCCTGACACCTACAAAAGGTCTCTTACCCAAGCAAACACCATCGGCTTAACAAGCACATACATATTTACTTGCGTGCGAATATATGCCGTTATGTGCTTAACACAGGTGTAAAAAGGGGCTTTAAATCTTGAATTTTAGTTACACACACACTTATCGAAACGCCAAAGCAAAAGTGGAAAATCAGCAGTAAACGCCTTTTGGGTATGCTACACACACGTGCATGTGGAAGGTCTTTTAGGGCTACCTACCGCTTTAGGTATTGAAGTGTGAATACAAACTTAATACTATATATGTGTGTGTGTGAAGGTAACACTTTGTTTTGTTATTTAGCTTTGTTGTTGTTGTTGGTGCGGGTGCTGGGCACCTAGTTAGCAGCATTTCGGGTTAAAAGTCAACGTGACAACAGCCATGATTTGCCATAAATGTTTGCATAGACATGGTAACAGCCGCAGCAGACAATAAACATGACATACAAACACATACGAGCGCACACACTTGAGTGCCGAAATAAATGCACCTGTGTGTGGGCATGACCTTAGTTGATGTTTTTTCCAGCTTTATTTGTGTATTTGTGTGCCTTATTGTTGGCAAATATTTTGACAATAACTTAATATTTTGTTAGGAAACAATGCTGGTGGCTCAGGCGTAGAGTGTAGGAGAGGGTGAGTGCTTGAAGAGAGATAAAGATCGTTGTAGTATAAAGAAATGTTGGAAATTTTCACTTCCGTGCCAACACTTCGCTCAAACGAAACGAAAATTTGAACTAGTTTGCCAAGAACCTTCGATGGCGCTTATATATTATATATACATCTGTATAATATATGTGTATGTTTTGGGTAAATGCAAACGTTAGTGTATTTCCTTTGGAACAACTGTCGGCTTGAAAGCAAACATATGTCATTGTTGTTGTTGTTGCTATTTAAATTTATGCTTACAGGTGTGCATTTGTCAGCAAATATTTACCGAAAATCATGTGTAACGGTATATACATATATTATATGCCAGGCAACACACACACACACACACGCACATATTTATAACACATTATTTAGGTCGTGGGTTCATGCATTACCTTTCCAGTTGACGCAAGCGCAGATTTATTGTGTGGACTGTGATTTATGGCATTTTTGTTAATAGGCGAAGATTGTTTGTTGTAAAATATTTCGTCTAAAGCAGCAAATTTGCATAAAGTAAATAAATTTATTTAGTATATAGAACAAGTGCAAATGGTTTTGTGGGTAAATAGACATACTTATGAGCATTTCTGCTGGTGATTTAATCGATTTTCGGGTAAAAAATTAAGAGAAAATAAAAAACTAAGAATGATTTCGGAAATTTTTACACACAGATGTTCCTTGCTCTCGATGGGTTAAACCCATGGAATAAATAGGATAATGACCTTATTTTTGACAGCCAAGGCAGTTCTAGTTCGGATGCAATAGAACATTTCATGCTCCTGCAACTTGCAAGAATCAAAGCCAGGGAAATATTTTAAGGTACAAAACGTCAACCAGGGATCGGTGTCCAAGTAAATGTGTCTATATGTCTTCTTCTTCTTAATTGGCGTAGACACCGCTTACGCGATTATAGCCGAGTTAACAACAGCGCGCCAGTCGTTTCTTCTTTTCGCTATGCGGCGCCAATTGGATATTCCAAGCGAAGCCAGGTCCTTCTCCACTTGGTCCTTCCAGCGGAGTGGAGGTCTTCCTCTTCCTCTGATTCCCCCGGCGGGTACTGCGTGGAATGTGTTTATATGTACACATAATATAAATAACTTATAAACTGAAATATTTAATTATTCATTAATATTTATTTTGTCGCCTTCAAAGTAAGTAATCCAGTCTTCGAAACACTTTTCATAAGCACTTTTTGGTATGGCTTTAAGCTTCTTCAGCGAATTTTTATTTATACCTTCCATCGACTGAAAACGAGTTCCACGGAGCTGCAGTTTCAGTTTGGGGAACAAGAAGAAATCACCCTGAGCCCAACCTTGTGAATACGGTTGTTAAATGATGGTATTCATTGCATTTTCCATGTATTTTTCTTCCACAATTCCGGCTGTTTTCGATGGATATTCTCACGCAAACTCCTCACTACGGCCAAATAGAACTCCTTATTGACCGTTTGCTCTTCCAGAACAAAATCATGATGCATAAAGCCACAAATATCGAAAAAAACAATGAGCATCATCTTGTTTTTGAGCGGTTTTGGCATGTTTTGCTTTTGTTTCAGATCTTTTTTTTTCTCTCAATTCCGATGATTGTTGACTTGTTTGCATGCCCAACTCATAAACCACTTTTTTTTTGGCAGTTATAATGCTCTCTATGAGTGTGTGATCCGAATTTGCAGGATCAAGCATGTCCAAGTGATATGTTTTGTTTCTTTTTGAAAAAAAAAAAACAGTTTTATCGGGACGATTCGAGCAAAAACGCGTTTCATACGCAAAATATCCGACAAATCAATCGATCGGACTTGCGAGAGATGTCGAGCTCACTTATCTGACGATTTTCAAGCACCCTGTATTTCACTTTATTATTATTTTCATTACTTGACGGGATCAAAGATCATCCGGAATGAGGCTTGACTTCAATGTAAGCCTTTTTCAACATTCGCATTGATTCTGCACACGATATTTAGTTAGAAAAACAAAAATTGCGACAAATTCTTTGTTCGATATTTTTATCTATTGTAAAAATCGCTACGCACTACTGAGGTGTATTGACTTAAGCAGCTGATGTAAATGAACTGGTTGACAAATTGTGCTCATATTGGGCAAAATTTTTTTAGATGAATGAGAATATACAACACAGTTACAATTTACTATCTTAAAATATTTTACTTGTGACTTTTGAACAAACGGTTAACACTGGGAGCTCGTATTAAGTTAGATCAGAGTGCTTAAATTGGAGCCGTAATTAGATGAGAGAATATTTCGATGTTATGAAGATCGTCTATCTTGTTTAATATTTTAAATTTATGTCCACGTTATGGACAAAGCTCATAGAATATTTTTTTCAAACTTCAAGTGAAGGAAGAAAGCCGTCAACTTTTAAACGATAAGTTGGGTTCGATTATGAGATACAACTTAACTGGGGTCTTACTTGAACAGCTTTAATTTTAAATCAACCAAGCGTTTAGAGCATATCACAAATTTGTTAGGGCGGCTAATGTCAGTTTCGGCTATTTCTCTTGGTTTGCCGAAGATATGATTCACGAAACTTCGTGTTGCAAAAGCTCGATAATGGAGCTACTCTAGCCCAAATTGATCTTGCAGTTTTACAGAAGCGGATCGTTTACCAACCACTGTGAAGCACATGCGAGCTTCATTGGTGCGGTGCTAAACGCAAGATCTCAATGGAGATCCAACTCGGTCCCATTTCCATGTGAGCGACGTAAGCGTGCCCCTCTTGGCTTTGCAGTTGCCAGGCTTTGAGCAGGCATCCAAACGAGTTTGATGATAAAGTTGTTTGATGTTTTTTGCCAATAGACACTCTGACTAGTTTTAAGTGCAAAGTTAGTGAGCTCAGCGCTAGTATAGCCACTCAGCTATCATGTGAATGCCCACCTTTCTGTTAGAGGCTGCACTTCGTAGTCGTAAATTTTTTGATACTACGGTCCCTTCATTTGTAGCCACTACTGACTGAAAAATACTACAGCGCTGCGGTACCTGAAAGTTAAGACTGATTTTCAAGAGATTTCGACCGAATCGATCTTCCAACATATTTATGATAAATTGAAGCTGAGCAAGCAAATTTAATTTAACGGTGGTTGAATGTGGTTAATAGCGTTATTTGTGGCTCAGAAGAACTCCATATCACTTACATTATTAGGGGTTTATAATTTCGGAAAGGTAAAAGTTATAACGAACCGAAAACACAGCGTTTTTTAAACAAGTATAAAAATTTACGATTTTATGATTTTACGATGGGTTATGAAAAGTTGTGAGTTCCCTAAATGTAATGATAATCTTCAGAACGTCCATCAGCTCAGCAATTGGGGAAGATCACATGCGATACTGCAGTGGATTTCGGCGTTTTTGTAGATTCATTTTCGATCTACTATCTTACTTAAATAAATGAAATGGCATTCTCGAAAGTGAATTAATACAATTATTTGAGTTGCCACAACCGGCAGTAGAGAGCGGGATCAAATCCTAAGGAAAAGAAAAACCATCATTATGTTTGTATAAGAGGTTTCAACGTCAATTTCCTTATAGCAAAAATGAAGTTTCAGGGTACAGTTTTATCCTAAAAAGACGAGCGTCATCGGAAGCTTCGATCTTGTTGTGCTTTAGAATTATTGAAAACCATTAAAATGCAAATTAAAGAAGAATGCGATCTATTTTAGGGAGTCTTATTTATAGCTCATTGATATTTACACGTCGCTGTTATAGGCGTTTCTACTTTGCTGGATTATTTAAAAAAAATGCTGATTCCTCCATTATATTACTATTTATATAATACTCGCTTTTTGTTATTTTTCCCACGAATTTCGTTTTTTGCTTGTTTTGTTTTGTGTAATTCAATTTATTTTAATTTTTATCACTAACGCATAGAGCACAACTTACACACACAAACATGCATATATACAAACACAAGTTACCAATTCAATTTTACGTCTTTATAAGCGAAGAATAAACGGTAAGCACAACCACACGCACACACTTGCATATACACTTTGCAAAGCAACGTTTTTGGCCAAGGAACTTAGCATCCACTTTAGAGCCAAATAAGGCGCTGGCGGAGTTCAAGAAGTTTGCAACAGCGCGAAAAGGAGAATGGCGAAGAGTGGAAAAAAAAACAAAACAAAAAATAAACAAAAGAAGAGTCACAGCAAAGAAGGTGTAAAGCAGCAGCACAATGCGGCTTAGAAATGTACCAGCGCAGCAGTGAGAAAATATGTAAATAGCAAGTGAAAATAAACAGAAATAGATTAAAAGCACGAAGCAAGTGAGCGCTGAGGGGAGGTAGTGGCCGGAGAGGCGTGGCGCATTTGCCAAACCACTTCAAATGCAAATCAGCTGAGCTGCTGCAATAACAGCGCGCAAGGGAATGTTTTTTTGCTAACACAAAAGCACAAAAATCAAAAAAAAAGTCGCAGAAAAACTATATAACCTTGTTGAGCGCCTAAAAATATGCTATCGAAACGAGCGCTACCACAAACAGCGTTTAAGCAGTGACATCTCATATACATAATACCCCGAGAAGTGTAGCCACGCCGCACACACGCAACACAAAGCGTATTGAGTAGCCAAGCGTTGTGCGTCCGTGTGTGTGTGTGCGTAAGCGTGTATTTGCGAAAACCGATAAAGATGGCGTAGATAAACTTGAACAATGATTGAAACTGAAATTGAATGCCATTTTAACAGAGCCGAGTGACTGAGTAGCTGACTAGCTGGCTATTCGACCAGAGCGATGCATACTTTCCGGCGCGTGGAGCTTTAACGCCTTATGCTATTTGTTTATATAGTGTGTATTGGTTTTTCGCGGCAACTTCTGCATGGTGTGATGTGACTTACGTAATACACGTGCACCGCGAAAAAGCAAGAATTATAGCTGAATGGGCGAAAAATTTACATTTGTTTTCTCTGCCCCAGCAGTGTTGTCCGTCCGCAATATATAGCGACTACGTGTTGTTGACACATCGCCTTTACCATGCAAAATGGGTGCTACGTGCACAAAACAAAGCTGTATATGTGTATGTGTATAGTGGCTGTTGGATGGCAGTTGCTGATAGGTGCTGAACGCTTAAGCGGGCAGCACGTATTTACAGCACCTTGATGAAGCAATCTTAGCTCAAATTTTATTTTGTGTTGGCATTCTTTCCTCTTTGCAAATAAGCATTTAAATTTTCAACGTTTCATTTTTCACAAGCTTCAGTGCGCTACTTAAATGCAGAGGATTAAATGCTCTTTAGAGATTGCTTATCTCGCAAATGAGATGAGTAAGCTCTAAGCGCTTTTGTGTGGCACAAACCAGCTCGTGAGTGTATGTGTGTGTGCATTTGATTTTCGATTTACTTTAGGCAAATGTGTTCATTTCGAAAGACAAAATTAAATTGGTTAGAAAATTAAGCGATTAATCGATTGAAGTACACGTGTCGCTATTTCTTAGTATGCGATTGGGAAAATGCTTAGCGTGAATTTAGGCGCAAACATATAACAAAAGAGTGTGTACTCTCTTTTTGCATTTAAACGAAGCAATTTTTGGAGATAAGAAGCAATGAAACAGCTTCATGGCGCATATGCCATCTAAAAAATTGTTATTTGCGCTGAATTGTGCTGAATAACTCTCAAAAGGTAAAATACTTCATAAAAATTCCGAAAATATCAAAAAATTTATATATGTATATTTGCGCTGAATACCACTATAATGTGCTGAATTTGTACACCGATTTGGGAAGCACAGACAGCTAAAGTGTATTTTTTCAAGCAAATAATACAATTCAGCTTCCGCTGAATGACGCTGAATTTTTCAACCGGTCTATTATGTGGGAAGTACGGACAGCGAAAATATATTTTTTAAGCAAGGAAAACAATTCAGCTTAGGCTGAATGAAGCTGAATGTATATAATTGCAACGAAATGATTTTACAAATGATTATTAGTTAATAAACTGAGCATTTTAGTAAACGTAATAAATAATGCGAAAATAATTACAAAAAAAAACTATATGTGCGCTGAATACTACAATTAGGTGCTAAATTTCTCAACCGGTCCACTATTTGGGAAGAATGGAAAGCAAAAGTAAATTTTTCAAGTAAATAAAAGAATTCAGCTTCCGCTGAATTGTGTTGAATGTATTTAATTGCAAAGCATCGGTTTTAGAAATGATTATTCGTTAATAAGCTTGCATTTTTTTAAACGTAATAAAGGTTACGAAAACGATTACAAACAAAACTACGCTGAATGCCATTAAAAGACGCTGAATTACTCACCGGTGCACTTTTTAGGAAGAAATTAAAATGAAAGTATATTTTAAGGTAAAAAAATACTTCAGCTTCCGCTGAATTGCAATGAAACGATTGTAGAAATGATTATTCGTTATTAAGCTCGGCAACTTTTTAAACAAAATAAAGGTTTCGAAAAAAATTACAAAAAACACAATGTGTGTACTAAATGTCATTAAAAGGTGCTGAATTATTCATCAGTGAACTATTTAGGAAGTACTTAAAGTACAAGTATATTTTAAGATAAACAAAATAATTCAGCTTCCGCTGAATTGAGCTGAATAAATTTAGTTTCAACTGATAAAGTCTTAAGGGGCAGCAGTTATTTCTTATAATAAAAAAATCATATCATGTATCTTAGCTGAATATGAAATATAAAATTGTCAAATACTATACTATTTTAAACAAATATTAATTAGAACAAGCTTTATGAACATATAATTCAGCGCAATAATGTAGAAATTGCATTATGTACTTAAGGGTTATTTATTAACTCAAGCGTAATTTGTTAAAAAGTTGTTGCGAAATTGAAAAAGGGAGTGAATTTCGAAACCAAAAGAAACCTGCTAAATATAGTTTTATGGTCTACAGCTTAACTAATGCTCATTCAGCGCGATTCAGCAAGATTTTAAAAATTTTATTGCTTTTCTCTAGACTATCAGTGTTGGTATCCGATTCAGCTAAGTTCGGAATTGTTCTTTAAAGTATGGATTTATACTTAAGGCAGTTATTATTTGTCCAACTAAAAAAAAATATTTTTTTATTAATATTTGCGGCATATCTGGTATTGATGAAATGCATTTAAGTAATTTTTATTAATTATTCTAAAGAAATTTATAGCAAAACAGTGCATTTTTAATTTAACTACCTGATGAAGGAAAATGGGTGAAAGACACGCCTTCTTCCAAAAATAGCAATTCAGCCTGTATTAGGAACCAATGATGAAAGCGGAATAAAACTTTAGCACTAAACCTAAATGATTTTTTTCGTAAAAATTCAGCTTTTTTTATTAATATTTCGGCATATCTAGTATTATGCTTTTTAATTTTTAAGTGACTAAGAATAAGACAGTGACAAAATAGCAATTCAGCTGTATTCAGCCGTGTTCAGCGCGGCTAAACTTGAACACTTTTTCGCAGAGTTCAACAATTCTTTGGGTCAAGTAAAGCAATTCAGCTAATTCAGTTTAGTTTTCATTCCGCACTCAACATTTTTGAAACAGTTTTGTTATAGCGCTTAGAAGGCAATTGAGCTCAATTCAGAATAATTGGTTAAAGTATAGATTTAAACTTTCAGACAGTTATGACTTTTTCAGCAAATAGAAAATAATTTTTTGAAAATGTTTGTTAAATATCTGCTATTGAGGAAATTTTATTGACTATTTTAAGAAAATTTATAGAAAAACAGCTTACTTTTAATTTCTCAAAATGACTCAGGGATATGACAGCAATAACATCGCAATTCAGCTGTATTCAGCCGTATTCAGCGCGATAAAACTTAGATACTTTTCGAAATTCAGCTTACTTTTTAATCTTTTTATGTGACTTAAGAATATGGCAGTGACAAAATAACAGTTTAGCCATATTCAGCCGTATTCAGCGCAGTAAAACTGAACACTTTTTCGTTGAGTTAATTAATTTTTTGGGTAAAGTGCAGCAATTAAGCTAAATTTTTATTCCGCGCTGAGTATTTTTGAAACATCTTTTTTATAGTACATTTTAATTAGCATTTAATATATACATATGTTATACGATAACTTTTCTCACTATTGACCATCAATTTATATTAAGCGTGCCTAAAAGTATACTACGTGTTTTTATGTCAGCAAACTCATAATAATAAGAATTTGACACAAAAAGTATTACTATAACTCAAACGCAGCTCTCAAAGTGCTCATATTCAAGGCCAAAGGCGATAAGTTGCAAAATACCGTTACGTGCCGAAGCAGACGCACGTAAATGCGTTCTATTAAGTGCTAATATTGCCACGCGCTAAACAAATACTCATAACAACTAAGAGTGCATGTGTGTATAAGTAAGTGTATGTGTATGCCTGTGTGCAGGTGTGTATGTGTAGGTATCTACAATCCAACGTTGGCATCACATGCTTTAATAAGAAATATCATTTGGCACTTATTTGAGTGAGTGTAAGGGTATGCCGAATTTTTATGTTCTCCCCCACACACACATAGATATATACATATACACACATATATGAATTTGCATGTGCCATTTGTAGGCCTAAGCACGTCTGAGAAAAATGTGCTCCTTGAGCAGGACATGTACGCCAAACTACAAGCGCATGTGTTATATGTAGGTATGTGCATTTGTGTGCGTTAGTGTGTCTTTAATTTTCAAGTGCCGCAAGGAGAGGTGGAGAAAAGTAATAAAAATGCTGACGCGCCGACAGTTTTGTAAATATGCAAGCAAATAAATGAGGGCAACGGCAACAGTGCTGGCTAACGTCGCTTTACAGACATTTGTATGTGTGTTTGTTTGTATGATTAGCATCTATGCAAGGACTTAAGTAGACGCACGCATGTCATGTGATAAACATTCAATGTTTTTTGTTTTGTTTTTGTTTATAGCACCAAATGCTCATGTGTGACAGAGCTATGGCATTTTATTGTAGATGAAACGCCTTTAAGTATGCTTCGTTATTTTATTTTTTGCAGTGAGGCTTTTATATTTACGGTTAGCACTCATTTTTTGGCAACAAATACCCATTTGCATTCATGTATGTATGGGTTTTATATGTATGCTGTATGTGTTTCTGTGATATTTGCTCGCACGCATGTTAACCTGCCGCTATCTGCGACGTTTTCTACTTTCCGCTTCTTCGTTGCCAACACTTCCGTTTTCCGTCTGGAGTTTTAACATCCATATGCGTTGACTTATCTCCGTTTCGTGCACTTACAATTTCCAGCTCGGCTTCGTACTAAGGTTAGCTAAGAGTATAAACTTTATATTTTGAGTTTGATGGAAGAGATAAAATAAAAACTCTTATCTATTTGAAACATAAAATTGATGCAAATAAGAATGTTTCAAAAATATTTTATAGACGTAGAAGTCACGTCTCAGATTCAGGAAGACTAAATTGTTGCTCGACACGAGAAAACGCTTGTAAGAATGTTCCACTAAATTAACTCTGCAATGAGCATTTAATTTTTAAAGCTTCATGATGTAATATTATCATTAAAGACCTAGTGAAAGATCGGCTTTTTTCTTGGTGAAGCTAAAAGCTTGATCATTTTCTAACTATCACTTTACTTTTCGAATAAAATTTATATGCTTAGAATATAAATTAAAAAGTTTATAACAAAAGTAAATTCTTTGACTTACTTATATACTGAGGAGGCTTACAGTGTATTGAGCAAAACGACTAATTCGCTAAAACTACTCAAGAACTTTCAAAGACGATGAAAGTACATATTATTACAAGTTTTAAGCAAAAATTGCATTGGATCTTTCAGCAGAATTCAGTAATATAGTATTCCTAGTTACAAAGCTGCGCATGATTTATCGTTTGGAAGAATATATTTAAGGTCATAAGACTACAGCTTGCGGTTAGAGTTGGAGAGTTTCAAAAAGTCTTTGGTTTGCGCAGCGTCGTCAATACCATTTGACACTGTGCATGTTAATCATGGCTATTTATCAAAGGCCAAATCTTTTGAGAGCTTGTGGGAAAGTAAATGACGATCATTTCGAATCAAGTTTTGCAATTAAACTTTTTAAAAATGTGTTAGAGTTTAATTTGTATAACAGTATGAATCTGTAACAGAACTTATGGCAGGACTAAGAAAATATGTCTGTTGAGCTACTATATAACCTTGGATAAGGGTATATGCAAGAGGGTGATCAGACTAGTTTCCAAATGAGTATACAAAAATCTCAAATTCATTGGCATTTACTGCTGGTATTGAGTAGCTATTTCTTCACTTTATGGTGTGGTGCTAAAGCAATCCAAGTGCGTAATTTTGCGGAAGAGAAAACTGTATATCTTCAAAGAAATATAAATCAGCCTTCATTTTTACCAAAAATTTAAAATATGTATGTATATACTATGGTGTTTTTTCTTCGAACTATTAATTTTTTGTCCACGAAATTTTCTTGGAAATAAAAAAAATTCACTGAAAAGTTTAGTCCTTAATATTTACATTAAGAACTTCACCAAGGCCTGTAAAAATTTTCCATAGAAAATACACTACAATCGTGAGTTTTTATTTTTAAATTCCTACAGATCAGAGGTATTTTATGGCATCGCTTTGACTTTAGACGCATATTTCTCAGAATTGTTCACTCTACAAAAGTGCCCAGTGCAACGAAGTCGTAACTCACACCGGCAAAGTAGTACGGGGCTCTAAAAACGATTTTTCCAAGAATTTCGCATTTTTTTGTATATATCTCGTAAATGACAAGAGCTATAGAAAAAATGTACGCGACAAATTTGTAGGAAATTTTATTTGCTATAAAAAAGTCCGAGGTCAAAATCGCTATCATTAATACTTCTCGAGATATTCGGCTTTTTACGAAAAGACTTTTTCGACTAGACAATATTGTTGCTTCTTTTGAAAGGGCACTTATCGGTTTTAAATGTGTGTAAGCCTGGTAGTAAATAAAACTGCAGTTCTTCATAGAAAATTGTCTGCCAGAGCTTTACAAACGATGTTAAAAGCTTTTCTGAAAACAAGTCTTCACTCGGCTACGCTACTTTTTGATTGGTATATATTTTAGTTCCTTCTTTAAGGGTTAGGGTGGTCAGAGTCACGAAAATGAGAGTTTTTCAGTCTTTTTTGCTATTAAATCATGTTACTTTACAAAAGTAGTAATATGGCATTATTATAAAATGTGTTGACGTGAAGTCACGAAAATTAAAAAAAAAAACTTAATTTCCAAAGTTACAGTTGTTTGTGTTGACCCTGTTCCAAAAAAGGTACTTGCGGTAACAAGCATAAGTCGTTGGAGATTCGTCTAAAATCAATCGGACAAAAAAAAATTGTTTTGTTAATAGATAAACTCCTGGGCCTGATCGAAGGATTTTTTTCAAAATTAACAAAATGGCGGCCTCAGGAAATTTTTTTCTAAATTTTTGCGAAAAAATCAACAGTTAATTGGTCTTAAAAAATCGAAATTTTCGAAAAAATGAAAATCCTTAGATCAGATATTCTATTTTAAAAGCTGTATAATTTTCATTAAAATCTACTGAACGGTTTTCGAGTTACAGTTGTCACCGGTTCAAAAAACAAAGTTTTGAGAAAAACGCGTTTAAAGTTTCACACTAGCGCTTTGAAGTGCCCGACCTCTCTTTGTTATTTCTGGAATAACTCAAAAACTAATTATCGGATCAATGTGAAATTTTCAGGTAATCTTTTTAAGATATTACACTTGACGAAAATGCAAAAAAAAAATAATTTTTTGAAAATTCTAACTACCCCTAACCCCTTAAGTTTTGTTATCCTATTTTTATTATACTCCTGCAGCCAGTTGCTACAGAGTATTATGGTAGCAAGGGGCATCTGTGGCCAACATTTTTTGAAAAACCAGTCTAATGTATATATGCACTTCCTAAACCAAATCTTTGAAGAACTTTTACCGACAGTGTGAAAATGGATGAAATTGGAAGATAAACCCGCTCACTTCCCATATAACGGTACTGTTGAAAACTACTAAAAGCGCGATAAATCAGTAACTAAATACGACAGAGACTTTAAATTTTCCCACCGAGGTGGTATAAGAGAGCTTTATGGGAGCAGGCATGAAAACTGAACGATGGACGTGGCACCGCCCACTTTTTGATGAAATCCCATATCTCGGGACCCGACCAAACCGATTTCGACCAAGTTTAGTATTTGGCATTTTCTTTATATAGGTTGTCAGAAAAGTTTTGCGGTATTTTCGCTAGTTGGCGCTGAAAGCGCGTAGTTCTAGTTCTATTCGTCGCATCGGGTCATGCTATACCTTTTTGGAAAGCTCATTTCACGCGCTAACACGTGTTTAGTTGATTGTCGTTTCTTTTAAGTCGTTTGTGAGTTATAGCGTCGCAAACATGGAGCAAAATAAAGAGAAAATACGGCATATTTTACAGCACTACTACGATAAAGGCAAAATGCATCTCAAGCCGCCAATAAAATTTGTGCAGTTTATGGACCCGATACATTTCCATTTCCACCGCACAACGATGGTTTCAACGTTTTCGTTCTGTTGTAGAGGTGGTCGAAGATGCGCCACGCTCCGGAAGGCCTGTCGTCGAAAATTGCGATAAATTCGCTGAATTGGTCGAAAGAGACCGGCATAGTAGCGGCCGTAGCATCGGTCAGAGCTGGGCATGAGTCATCAAAAATTCATTTCAATTTCAATAAAAAAAATTCAATAAAAATACCGCAAGACTTTTTTGACAACCCATTATTACCATATTACAGAGCGAAAATGAGCGAAATTAGACAAAAAACACGTCTACTTCCCATAAAGCACAATTTTAAATTCCATGATTCGTTCAGTTTACAGTACACAAATCAAGCAACTAATATAATGGGATTAAACTTTGCACGAATAATGCCTTTTAGGTATGCCACTTTCTGACAAAAATTGTTCAATCAACCAAAACGAACCGAATATGTGGACCCCAGTACCTATAGTTGACTTTTGATCGAAAATGTCGGTCAATGTGTGATATACATAACTGAAATTAAGGGATAATTCTTCTCTTATAATGGTATGTCTGTATGTCAAGAATAGGTTGAATTGGACCAATACTTTGTACTGCATATATCATATGTGAGTTATCGTAATGAAAACAAGAGAGCATATTTTATTCATAACAGTATATCCTTGTGTCCAAAATAGATAAATTTGAGCGAAAACTTGGCCTAGCTCCTATATATAAGGTATTTTCGAATATTCGTACCTGAGTGTCTTTGCTCATATCATTGGTTTACCTTTAAGTATTTCCCTGGCTTTGTTTCCCTTAAGTTCAAGGTATAAAATGTTCGGGTTTCACCCCAATTCAGCCCTTCCTCACTT